>NC_141701.1:120191789-120445790 GCF_971803275.1 Cyanistes caeruleus
AATGTTTCAGAAAGGCCACGGAGACTGTGTTTAAACTGAAGGGAAATCTGGGAGGGAGAACTGGGATCTGGGATTTAATAGTCCCTCCAGGGATTTGAAGAACCTTTAGGAGCAATCAGAAAAAATACCAAAAACATGTAATCTGTTATTAGGAGTCAGGCCTAGATGGCTGAAAGTGATCAATATAATAGCCAGGGATTAAAAATGAGCATTAACTTGGGGGTTATAAAAAAAAAATTAAGACCAAGAGATAAGGCAAGAAGAGCTCTGGATTCCTGAGAACTGTGAACAAAAATCAACTAAATAACCATCCCCAAATACAATATATTTGAATATCTTGAATAAATTTTGTATAGATTTTTGAAAATAAGGAAGCAGTAAAGGAAATTTTTGTGGAAAGCAATCTCAGAATGCAAAGAATACACTTAAATTGCTATTTTCTGTGTGCTGACAGATTTATGATGCTGCTACACAGATTTCAGGAACATAATATTGGAACAGCTTTTTCAGGAACAGCTCATATTGGTTCAATGCATATCTTCAGAAGCTGCAGCCAAGTGGGGATTAGAGAAGCAGAAACAGCTTACAGACATTCATTAGGTTTTTTTTTAAACACTCAGTTAAATGAGGGGTTATTCAGTTGTTTCCTAGAAAGAACCTGTAGAGGGAGCAAAATACCATTGTGTTTTTCATTAAGAATTTTTTCATTGCATTCTTCTAAGCAGTCCCATCAAGGAATCAGATATATTTCCCTCTACCTTCAAGCAAATCATCAGAGTTCAGGAGACTGGCAGGATCATATCCTGAATACATGGCTCAGACAGAACCTTGCATCCAGCTAGTCCTTATCCACTGAACTTTCCCTTACAAAAAAGAGATACTAGCAAAGAATTATGGCACAAATCCCCTATGACTTTACTCATGTGTGAGACCTTCAGGTCAGTCAGGACACAGGGCTCCAGCAGCACACTACCTTCTGCGCAAGAATTCAGAGTACAAAGGGCTCCGGGGCTACCAAAAGGATATAACTAGAATGACATGACAGGAGTCAGAGACCTTATTTTCCATTAGGATACGATACTTTCTACGCCACCTTTACACATTTCAGAAACAATGAGACTTTTAGTTTTTAAAACTGAAGTGATTTATGCATTTATTAGGACACAAGAAGAGCATCTAGAGGATTTAGTACAAAAGTAACTGAGCAGCATAAAAACAGATGAAATTTAAAAGTGAAGTATGAGAAAACTTACTGCAAAAAACTGCTGAAGACAGCTCAGCCATAAATGGGCTTTTAGTTGGTTGTTACCTCCTGGAGGAATTATTTTAAAGTAACTGCAGACCCCTGCCTTTTGCTCTGCTTCTACTACAATTCAGGATAGCAGAAAAGACAGAATATTATGTTATTTGGATATCTTGCATTTTTGTTCAGCACACTTCCTAAGTAACAAAAAGCAAGAAAGTCTAGGAATACAATGAAGGCAAAAAGACCAACATAATTTTTTTAAAGCCTTAGAGACATGTCCTAATAGCATAAGAAAAACATCTTCCACACTAGCAGCTTGGATAAAGTATTCTCAGAGCTCTGAAACACCATGCTTTAGGATTATAAACTCATTCTGGGTAGTTTTTGTGTCTGCAAAACTTTCCGCAGCATTTGTCATTTTCAGAAACAGTACTAAACCCCTAATCTGGTCTGATAGAATACTTGACACATACCTGAAGTCAGATGTAAAAAGAAGCAATGAAACTGAGCTATTAAATCTGATTGTAAAACGACCAGCCTGGTGATTCCTTGGTGACCAAACTCATGAAAACTTGACACAACAGGCAGCAAAACAAGCGTAAGGTCCTTACAGGGAGGAAACCCACCTCCCCAATGTCAGAAACACTCCATGTGTTCTACCACCTGCAGGAGTGACTTCCTCTCAATAAAGAAGAGTATGAAGAAAACAATCCATGAACATGTTGTCTCAGGACTTGGTGAGGTTTCACATTCAACAGGTCCTCCTGCTGCTGTACACAGAGGCCTCATAACTCTGCAGAGAACTGGGTTTACACTTACAAGAATTAAGCCTGCCAAAGCACACCAGTTGCATTTCTGTGGGAGAGTGGAGAGAAATTTGCCAGTTTATGGCCTTATCTCTATTTATGTTATAAAAGGCTTCTCCTTTCAAAATTCTAAGGTAAGCAAAGCTTTTATTTTTAAGAGTCTCATGTGACTCTTGGGACCATACTACTGCACATAATTCATGTCTGGCCTATACCTTACACACAAGAACTGCATAGGTTTTAGTAGATTACATCAGATTAGTACATCATCCTTACACAAGGAGACTCAACCATACAAAGCTCCTTAAAAAAGGACTCTTAATTTTAAGCTTTTCTTGGGGCTAAATTAATGCTTTGAGAGTAATTTCACAATATCTGAATTTAGGCTGTTGCAGAGGTACTTCTCACTCTACAGCTGGCATTATTCAGAAGACAACATCCTAATTGATCATAGGAGAGGACAGTAATCCTTGGCTCCCACAGATACACAAAGCAAATGTGTTATCAGTGTAACTAATTGTCATCCCCTCTGAACAGGATATTCCAGAAATTCTTCCAACTGTTTGATTCATCACAAAGAAAAAAAAAAAACAACTTATGGAAAATGGGGTTGTTTTGACCAACTACCTGCCATCCAAAAGTTGAAATTGAGGCCAGTAAAAATTACTGTTATTGTAGCATGATTTTGTCAGATGCAATCAGACTTTCAGACAATGTTCAAGGACATTTATTATACCTCTATTATTTTAAGCTTTGCAGTAAACTGTGACAGATTCCACAATAGCATGAGACTACCTTTAAAGTTAAAAACATAATGGACTTTATAAGAGAATATCCTTTCATTTGCCTTTCAGTTCTTGAATCCCTAAAGTTAATTTTGAAGTTCTTTTCCAAAAGCAACACACTTATGTCTTTAAGAAAAGCTGAACTTCTGAAAAATTGCTGGGTCATGAATCTTTCAAATGTGAATGACCTTCTTGGTTAACTTAATTAACTTTGTCCTAGAACTGAAAGATTTTAATTTTTTTTCTACATTACTATCTTGAATCACCTCTCTTTTTAACCTACTTTCACTATGGGAACTGTATTATAAGGATTCAAAATTATTTTTCTGATAGTAAAACAGAAGTTGATGCAGTCTTATCCTAGGATAAGCCTTGCATTCAGTCCTTTCTTGCTACTCCATGCTTCAAAGCAAATTACCCCAACTTCATGCACTTATGTTTTATACTCACTACTCCTCTGTACTCATCCAAACAAGATACCTCTGTTGTGTTACTTGTCTCAAACCATGAGCTGATTAGAGAGAAGTTGTATCCCACACAACTTATTCTGAGGTCCAAGGTTACTTGTCTGTGAGCCCACAGATACTGAGGCATCTATCAGTCTGCAGGCAGCTACCAGGGCAAGTGCTTGAGCAGTGAAGGCAGGCATTGAGTTCATGTTCTCAGTTTGAGGTCTTGTGTTTGTTTTAAATTGACAAAGAATGACTCTGAACCCTGGATCTTCTTATCTACCCAGCTCCCCACAGATGAATGACATTGGCTTCTACCTACCCCAGTTCTGAGGACACTTAATCATACAATAAATGACTGCTGAATAAATATTCATGCCTGAGGCATAAAACCACAACATCAAAGAATGGTCAAAGTACTTTGCTATTTTCAGACCTGTTAAAATCATCAGTAAATCTACCACTCAGTAAGCCACGGCATTATAAAGGTTGTGCAATTGATTCAGTGAGGAAAGCTTAGCAATTTCTCACCTGCCCACTCGGCTTTGTACTCTGGTTGGACTAACTGCTGTCTCCACCTGTGCCTCCTGTAATTTTTTTACAGCTCACTGTGATGCTGAACAGCATTGCCTCACCCTATGCCTAAATGGAACCTACAACATCCTGGCCAGGCAATTTTCTCTACTTGGCACTTAAAAGACACTCTTATGTCCCTTAGTGCCAAGAAGTTGCTTTCACAGTTTCACAAAACTCACTCTCCAAAAACACGGGAACAGCAGATACAGAAAGAATTCCAAGCTCTGCCTTCCTCAACTGCCAAACCTTCAAGTGCCACTCTAGACATCAGCTGTGGAAAATATTTTTATGTCCCACTCCAAAATAATTTGTCTTTATAACATAGGAATGGGACAATACAGAAGCAGTTCTTTTAATGTGGGAATAGTTTTTCCTTTTCAATACTAGCAATTAAGCACTGAATGCAATCCAGATACTCAAATCAATATAACACTTGTCATTTAAAAAAAAAACCAAAACCCCACAACATTGTCAGAGACAGGTGCACAAAGAATAAATCCACTGCCACGAGAAATTACTAAAAGCAGTCCTTAAAAAAAGAAAATAATTTTTTGGTAAAATATTACACAGAAGTAGATGCTAGGCCAATTATTTAGCTTTGTCTTAAGAAGAAATAAAGTCACCTTTAGGAACTGCAGCATCTCAGAGACTGCCCTTGCAACTGTTCAAAGCAGTAGCAAAATTGGCTTCTCTGTGTCAGACTGTATAAAACACAACAAGCAGTAAAGATTAGAGGCACACCATTCATCAGGAATTTTTATTTTCTTTTCAGTCACTAATGCTTTTCAATTTTGTTCCCTACCTGTTTAGGTGAACAGGTTCCTGTCTTCCCCCAGAACAGCATGTAAAAGACATAATAAATATAATGGCAGCAGTACATTTCACAGGACAGGACTTGTACCATAAAAGTGTTGATAAGTTCTAAACTCTTTAGGGTTCTAAACCCATGTTTGCCACTGCGGAATATTCCTTTCTGAAGGATACTAGCATAAAAAACTTTTTAAGCCCAACACAGAATAACTCATTTTAGAAACTGGGCATTGAAAAACCCAGGAAGTTATACACCTTCCTCCCAAAAAATTCCAAAGGCAAAGATAAAATCAGAAGAAAAAAAAAACAAAACAAAAAACCAAAAAAACTAAAACTAAAACAAAACAACAACAACAAAAAAGAGCAGGTTTTCTGAACTTCTTCAGTGTAACTCAGAAATCATAACGATGCAAATCAGTAAGTATTGCTTTGTGATGAGGTAAGATTTATGATTCAGGTCATGACTCCAACTGTTTCTTAGAACCAGCTCACGCCACAAATCACCACTCGCCAGTGCAAATCACACACTCCCCAATGCTGGTGCAGTTTGCTGATAACCAGCAACAGCTCATGATTGTGCCACTTCCACACGATGAGGGTATGAGAACAGGCCAAGGTACTCAAGCTGCTCAGGGATGAGGTTATGATTTCCACAAGAAATGGGTTCTAAGTTATTTGTCAAAGACCAAACCAGAAGTTTAGCACGGAGCTGAGAAAAAAAATCACAACGTCCTGAGTTCTACTGTAGGTCCATAATGCAAGGCTATGTTTTTTCTTTTATTTGCAGTGTCCCTCTTAAAGTGATCTGGATGACTCTTTTGACATGTTTTGTTTAGTATTGGATTTGACACATTTGGTTTGTTTTTCCTTCCTTTGGGACACAATTACATAGAGTTACACATAGAATTCTGATTGTAAAATAACTGTAGTTACAGTGTGTAATGGCCTGAGCTAGTAAAAAGTATTCCAGGTGTAACCACAGGGAATAAGTGAAAGACTAAAAGATGAGCCTTCTAGGCAAACCACACCAAGGCAAACAGTCTAATAAATGTTAACGTATGTAAAGTATAGAGCACTGAAATTGCACCCTGAGTCATTTTAGTTTATTCAAGCAATTCAAACCCGCAAAGCCAGAGAAGTCCTGCCTTTGTCTTCAGTGTTGCCTCTGGAAGTCCCACACCATACTCTGCCCTGCACAGGAAGCCATATGCAGGATTTCACATATATGTTGCAGATGCCACATTTAACAGAGAAGGCAAAAATTTCACTATTAATCTGTCCTATCACAGAACATTTCAAAAAGTAAACACTGGGCACCTTGAACAACACCCTTTCCTGCACTTTCTACTTTACTTACAGGTCAGTTCTTACCACAGTGTTGCTCCAGATCCATCCTCAGTAATGCCCAAATGGGTTCAAACAGATATGAGAAATCCTTGACATTCAAGATATCTCTTTTTACTCATGGAAATACATTCCCTAAATTACTGTCTTGTTATATCAAGCAGAACCTCTGCTTCCACTAATACAGTATGGAAACCCACTAATACTCTGTTTTTATCATTTATACCTTCAGGAAAGGGTATTACATCATGAGTGCTGGCAGACTGCCACACTGCAGACATCTGTGTGGTCAGGTCTAAGGCTGAGAAGATAACAGCTCATTTTATAGACTGATTTTAGTACACTAATCTTTGGCACTGGAAAGCTCAAAGGTTGAGTATTTTCCCTGAGAGCATTATTTCCTTTGGACGTTTAATAAAAAGCAATTCAGTTGTCTTGAATTAAGCTTCAGTTTTTAAAAACAGCTTCTTGGAAAAATCCTGAAGAAAACATTTCTGCAATGTCCCTCTACATGCATCAGAAGGGTTAACTGTGAAACACAATATGCAGTTCTCAGAATGGAGCATACATATTTAAAAGGCAAAATGCAGCAGAAATTGAGAGAGCTACAGATGCTTGAAGTTTGCATTCTGTGAAGAAAGGGAGTACCTCTGAATACATGTCAGCAGGCATCAATCCACAACAAGTGCTTAAAGAGGCTTAAGAATTTACACTGCTGTGATTTCTTAGAGCAGCTTAAAAGGTGCTTTCAGCTCCCTCCTTCTTTAAAGGCAGGAGAGACCTGTGGTTTTATCATGAATCTTGTGATATTAAGTTACATCTGGCCCTTGGAATCATCTAAGACACAGAAGCCTTTCTAAATGAAACTCAGTCCTTACAATAATGATAAAATGTCTAAAAACAAGCATGAAAGGCACTATGCAAGTTCAAAACCAAACAGCAAATAAAAGAAACAGAGGGTGCCTTTAGTTTTTAAAATAATATTTTTCCACCTCATAATGATGGGAGTTTGACGTGATTTGAGATTTGAGTTGGGCAGCAACAGCAGAATTCAAGATGCCAGTTTAAGGTGGTCTCATTGCACATATTTCCCCACTCTTAATGAAGTGCATTCATTTATCTATATATCATAAGCAAAACAGTTTTACTGTGGCAAGTGAACTGTCAATAAGATTACAGCATGAATTGTTAAAAGTTTAAGAATGCATATTCTGTATATACCTTGTGATGAAGTTTTAGAAACTGCACAAAACCTGCATCTCATGTTCTAGAAACAACAAACTTTGGAAGGCAATGCACTGTCTGAACTAGGAAGTGATTATGGTCTTGTGAATTATCTGCAAAATTCTGCCATCAGAGGAACCCTTGATGTACTTTTGCAGTCCTCACTCCTTTCTGCTTCATGTTGACACTTCATATCAGGCCTGCTCTATGAGCAATTACAGAGGCACACCTATACCAGTTCCAGCACAGCATAAAAGCACACACAGGAAAAAAAAAGTTTTTCAAATGCCAGACAGTGGAAAATTCTGACAGTTTTAATGTCCACAGAAGCAAACAGTTCAACTCTTGTGAACAATGGATACTATTACACTGGGCTTTTCCAACAACTCTTCTTTTCCTTGTCAAGGAGAGTGAGATGGGAGTGATGTCTGGAAGTCACCATTTAAATTCTGCTTGGAGGGCCACAATGCGTGAATATTGACATGTCCTCTTTGAGCACTACCACACTGCTGGGCTGGTGTTTGGGACACTTTCAGCCCTTCATGCGGCAGTCCTTTCCACAACTCTCTCATCTTTGTCAGAACAAGCTTTGGCATCCCACACACATGGAGGAGCCAGCCTGTCAGGAAAATTAACCCACAAACACCAGAGGTTTAAGTCCAAAAAGGAGACAGAGGAGTCCTTTTACTTTGTTCGAATAAAGGGAGAGGCCATGGGGCATTCCCCTGGGGTTTCTCTCAATTTTGGAGGGTGCAGCCTCCTTTTTATCCTAATTTCTCGCCGCTTGTCCCTTCTCTCTTTCCCCATAGGCAGAGGTACTTGAGAGGTACAGACTTCCTGGAACGCCTGATACCTGGGATACCTCCCCCCCAAATGCATAATCCTTTCGTAATTTTTAACTCTCGTGGAATTCACGGTGCTCTTTCAGTGCCTCTTTCATCTTTCAATGAAATCTATCCTATTGTTTATGTTGTCTCTCAGTGATAGTTGCATCTTATCAGCAGACCCGCTGCCTGTTTGTAAAGACAAACCTGTCATCCCTCTCCAGCCGCACACCCGCTGCCCCCCAGCCCTTTGTGAGGCCATGCTGGCAGATGGCCCCGGCCCTGGTCTCCAGGGGGATTTCACCTCACTTTGGCTACTGCAACACTTCCAACATCATAATTCCCTTGGCTCCCTTGGAGAAGCTTTTAAAACTCATGGACAAGCTGGTGAAGGGTCCGGAGCACATGCCTTGTGAGGAAAAGCTAAAGGAGCTGGGGCTGTTGAGCCTGGAGAAAACGAGGCTCAGGGGAGACCTTATTGCTCTCTACAAGCGCCTGAAAGGGGCTGTAGCCAGGCGAGGGTCGGCCTCTTCCCACAGGGAACCAGCGACTGGAGGAGACGACACAGCCTTAAGCCGCACCAGGGGAGGTTCAGGTTGGACATGAGGAATAAATTCTTCACAGAAAGGTTGATCAGACATTAGAACGAGCTGCGGAGGGAGGCGGTGGAGCCGCTGTCCTTGGAGGTGTTGAAAACTGGACATGGCACTTAGTGCCGTGGTCTAAATAACAGGGTGGCGTGCAATCCATAGAACGGACTCGACGATCGGAGGCGTTTCCCGCCCTCACTGGCGCAGTAATTCCGTGACTTGTCCCTCCGCTCCCGCCCTCACGGCCCGACCGCCACAAAGCGGCCCCGCGCGCGGGACGCCCCCTGCGTCACTGCCCAGGCCCCGCCCACCGCCCCGGCCGCGTGCCGAGGCCGCCGCGCGACCCTTGCTTCACTTGCGCTGTGCGCATGCGCCCCCAACTCCCGCGCCCGTTGCTGCGCGCCCCCTCCGCCCCAGAGTGACGTCTGACGTCACTCCGCCGGGATTGGAGGGGAGAGGCGAAGGAAGGAAGGAAGTCCGGGGGCCCGCCTGCCGCAACCTACCCCACTAGCCTCCGGCCGCGTGACGTCAGCTGACTGTAACCAATCAGAGCTCCAGAGGCCGGCACTTGATTGGTTGTCACGGCGGAGAGGCGGGCCGCGGGCGCGGGCAGAGATTGGTTGAGGCGGCGCCGGGTTACATAGGGCGGAGTACAGCGTGTCCTTGGGCGCAGACCGAGCGGAGGTGCCGGAGCGCGGTCACCGTGTCTGAGGGCGCAGCGGGGCAGCCGGGCAGGCAGGTGCGGAGGGTGACCGCGATGCGGCTGGGCCCCGTGGGGTGGTGAGGGCTGGCAGGAGGATGGGGCCAGCGGGCGTTGCTCTCGGCCGTCCTGAGCGCCATTCCCTCCTGCCGGGGCCGCGGCCTGAGGCGGCAGCCGGGGTGCAGCGGAAGGTCACCGTGGGGCCGGGCGGCCCCACCGCGGGCTGGGGCCTGAGGAGAAGCGCGGGGCCAGGCTGGGCGCGGGTAGAGCCGGGGCCGGGCGGTGCGGCCTCCTTGGGCGCTCCCGCCTTGTCACGCGTGGCTGCTGGCGGGACCCCTGGGGTCGTCCCGGGTCATGGTGACAGCCGGCTGCCCTCTGCCCTCCGGTCCACCCGGGTGCGTGGCTGGGGCGCTTTTTCAGCTGCAGAGGAAAAGCCTGTCGAGAGTCCTGTACTTATACGCGAGGTCGTTCACGACTAGAAAACTCCCGTTACAGCTGTACGAGTTATGTTAAATTTGTTCAGAAATTGTCGCCGAACTCTTTAAGTGCTATGGGGCAATTAGTTTGTCTTAAGGAAGGTTTTTCTTGCCCTTCAAGTATGTTTATCACCTTGATACCATTTAGGTAATCTCATGGTTCCATATTGCTCTTCAAGCCCAGGAGCTGTAGCTTGTGGCTAGACAGTGTGCTGGAGGATTGCCAGATTCACACACTGCATGTGTTGGTTTTGTGAAACAGCAGGACGCTTTTTAAAGTTTCAGCTCAGTCGGTGACCTTGAGGTTGCAATACTGACCTCTGTGTGTGTTCTTGGTCTAGTACTGAAAATGGGAGACGTTGAGAAAGGCAAGAAGATCTTTGTCCAGAAATGCTCCCAGTGCCACACGGTTGAAAAGGGAGGCAAGCATAAGACTGGACCCAACTTGAATGGCCTATTCGGACGCAAGACCGGACAAGCTGAGGGTTTCTCTTACACGGATGCTAATAAGAACAAAGGTAAACTTAAACCTGCCCTTAGGGGACAAAAATACTTACTTCTTGGAGATAGTCTTAAAAATCTGCCAAAAAGTTTTGCAGAGGACAAGAATATGTGTTTACTATTTTGAATTTATTAACTGGGTTTTTTTTTTTTTATCTTCTTATAGGTATCACCTGGGGTGAGGATACTCTGATGGAGTATTTGGAAAATCCAAAGAAGTATATTCCTGGAACAAAGATGATTTTTGCGGGTATTAAGAAGAAGGGCGAGAGAGCAGACTTAATAGCATACCTCAAAGTTGCCACTGCAAAGTAAAAGTTATCTGCTGCCTTATTTATTTCACAAAGGAGATGGCAATGGAAATGTCTGTGATGAGATTGGTTTTTAAACTTTCTATTTTTACATGTACTGTGTCTAACTTTAAAATCTGTCTCACCCATCAGATAACTTTGCTCACGGTGGGTCACTGGAGTACACACTTGTTTGGCAGCCATTAACTTAACAAAGACTATGTAATTGGGTTCAGTCATCCTTGATCATAAAAATTAAAAAAAATAAATAAACATTTCCTGCCTCTTCATTGTTTAAAAATATATGTAAATAATCAAATTAGTAATTGCCAGCAGCATAAAAGCTTTGACAGCTCAGCTATTTAACAACAAAAAGCAGGGTGGTTTTTGGCATCTTCTGCCATACATCTTCTGTTACATTAACAACAAAATGACAAAGGCTATAAAAAAAAAACCCCAATCCCAGTATAATATTTTTCTAAATTTAATCAGTGCTAGGTGTTGCAATATGTATTAATCTGTCTAAAGCTTATGATAAAAATGCATTTCATCTGATTTAAGTACTATTTGTGAACTGGCAGTTGTGCCCAGCCACTTGTCTTTTATCTAGGGGAAGCATGTTACCTAATTCATCCAGACTTTGACAGCTGCATGCACCTATAGAGTATAACTCCACTCCAGAAACATCTCTGGTTTTGATGTGTTATTGATGCCCTTGGCCCAGTAAATCTTCTGAGAACAGCCATTCTTAGTGTAAGAGAAAAACACCCTGTTCTGGGAATACGAGTGCTAGCAGCCAAGCTGAGAGTTATTTAATCTTCTTAACTCAGCACAAACATTCACCTAGAATCTGTTGTTATAGGCAGTTTCAGATTAAGGAGTGTGGGAATGAATGTGCTGGTAGACTAAAAGACAAAACCAAGTAGTCTTCCTCTGTGCCTGGCTGTAGCCACCATCATTACTTCTGAAGGTTCGGTTTCGCACATTGTAAGGCAGTATTTTTAATGTTTTAACTGCATTTTTTTCATACCAAGTTGTTCAGAAGAATGTATTTACTGTGTACCAACAGTAAGGCGTAATTTGGAGCAATCAATACTGTAAATTAAAAAAACAATTAAAAGTCTTGCTTGCTGTATGTGTATGAAATTGAATGAAAACCAGTGGGAATATAGAGCAAAGCTGGGTGCCCAGATTTACATCATTAGGAAACAAGACAAAAAGCTACACGTGGAAAAAAGGTAAATTCCAATTGAGTTGGTGGGGGGAAATATAAATGTGGCAATTAGTATTTCAGACCAGAGCCAGCAAAGCTCTTTCAGGCATGTGCTGTTTAACAGCATTTTCTGCTATGCTTCCATATTGGAGAAAACTCAAGGTAAAAAAAGCTGTAGTTGTGCTGTAGGATGGGCTGCATTTCATTTGTATGAAGTAAAGTACTTAACTGTGGAATTGTAAGGGGCTTTGCTCAGAGTAAATGAGTGAAAAGAACTAAGATTACTAACAGTGGTCTTAGTGATTGCTACCATATGCATTGTGATTATTTTTTCTTTGCAGACTAACCTGCAAACAGCATTTCTTGCAATTATGGATAAAATATTAACCAGTAGGAGTTCTTTTTATTACTGAGATCTTGCTAAGAGAACTTGAAATTGTAGTAGTTTATTACTGTTCCAATTTTCATAAGTGATGTTTGTCATAGCACTTTCATGGCTTTGCAGAACTGAGTTTTCTTCCATGCCAAAATCCTGACAGAGCAGTTTAGATACAGAATGTAGCTGTACTCAGCTCTTCTCAGCACTTCTGAGGTGATGATGGTGAAGAGCTCATGGGAGAGTTGTGGCTGTTTGTTCTGTTTCACTTTTATGAGACTGTGATCTCCAAGCTGCTCTTCTTTACAACTTGTTTCTTCTCTAGATGAATTAGGGATGAGGATTTTTCAGTAAGGTGTGGTAATTCTGCACAGACCACAATTTGCAACAAGTTGCCAATCATCAAAGATGTCAGGAGGAAGCAGTTATCCTTTGCCCAAAGTAAACACGGAACACAATGTAGTCTGGCTCTTCTGTCTGTCTATACAAAGACAAATGTTACTTCTGCATAACACTGAGAAGAGTGAGAAAATTTATGTTTAATTCTAGACTCAGCATACATCCTTGATAACCTTAGGGAAGAGACCATTTGGACCTTTAAAATTTCATCTTTCTATGTATGCAGCCCTAGACAGCAATGGCTTAAAAGTTTATTAGTAACTAGCAGCTGTTTGCCGCTGGAGAAACACAATACTATGGTGTTTTTAGTTGTGGATAAGCAAAGAATTTTGAAAGGGAAGAAGGTTAGATTATCACTTGAGGTAAGTGTTAATGCAAGGGCTTGGGTGGGTTCTTTGCAGGGTAGGAAGGAGGCATCATAATTAGTTACATAATCAAGCTTTAGCTCTTTGTTTCCTAGTTTATATTACAGAGTAGAGGGGTGGGGTTTGTCTTTGTTTTATGAGTTACCAAGTTTGGTGGTTTTCATTCTGACAGGGATATCAGTCTAGACACTTGGTATTTCAGTAGTTCCTTTGCAATTCCCAATTAGGGAATCAAAGCACCAGTGCCAAACATTGCACCATCCTGTAAAAACTGTGCTTGGCTACTGGTTCATAGCTTTGATGGGGCATGCCTTTGAAATTGGTCATGTGATATTTTCACATGTAGTTACGCAAATGAATGAAGACAGTTAATGACTGGAAAAAAGGTGAAATCCAAAAGCATGCCTTTTCATTGTGTGACTTCCAAATTAGGATACTTACAAAGCTACGAAACTTATTAGTTGTGCATCCAATTGAAATTTAGTGATACAGAAGCTCTCTTGTTTATTTTGAGTCCTAACAATTCAAGTGTAACCGCTCTACAACCAGCTTGGAAACGTTCCATTTGTTGCTGCCTGTACAACTGTAAGTAATTGCTTCAGATAAAAATCTTCATTTTGATAAGATTTAGTCTTGTATGGGTTGATGTAATACTTTCCCTTTTTTTGGTATAAAATGCAGCATCAGTTTCTAAAAGAAATGTGGTACACTATCCTCCTGTTCACAGGAGAGAACAAAACTAGCTAATAGGTAATAATTAGATATTCTAGTCTCTCATGTATGTCAAAGCCCATTGAAATGCACAAATTTACCTCTATAATAAGCCTTGTAATTTGCCTTTATCCAAAACACATCCAAAAATCTCATCCAGGGCTAAAAGCAGCAGAAGTCTGTTTTACAACACACAGGATGAGTTGAACCATTTCAGACTGATGTCCTGAAAACTAGGTTATTCTGGGAGGTGAGCCCAGAGCTAGCAGTAGGCAATATTAACCTTGGGAAGGAGTACAAAATCCTGTCCCTTCCCAGTGCTACAATTGCTGAGTCAGAACTCCAAGTAGTTGTCACTCTGCTCATGTTTTAGAGCTTGTACTTGCATGCTTTTTTCCAGGATTGTTCTTGTGATCTGAAATACAGAAAATAAAATGGTCACCTTTTGAGTGATTGCTTTCTGCTTAGGGATCAGTGTCAAAGGAGGTAAAAGAAGTGGGTGACATTTACTTCTGTAACACCATTCAGATTCACATCCTCAGTTTCCAGAAGGCTTTAATAACCAACAAACTGAACCTGTGTGCTGGGAAAAAGATGCTCTGTGCCTCTGTTTAAGCTGTCATTATGCAAAAGGAGAACAAAAAAGAAAATTAGCAAAAGAGGAACTAACTATGGCACAGTGTTAAAAACACATACCCAGGAGCAAGGGAGGTGTGTTCTCTCCAGGTTATTTATGCATTTAATTTTAAACAGCCTTGGATAAAAATAAACCTGTCAGTGGTGATCAGAAGTCATTACTCTGCTGGTTTTACATCTCATTAAAGCTGTTCAATGTAGCTTGCTTATGCAATGTGAGACACTGCTTTTTTCCTTTTAGAATCACCCACCCTCCAGATCCATCTTCCCTTTCCTCAATGTGTTAAAGCATATTTTTGTGTGTAAGTCTTTGCTGTCCCTATCTTACCCCACTACCAGTCTTCTGGACATAAGCACTCAAATTAAAAGCTGTTAGCAGAAATACCAAGATGTGTTCTTACCCTTACAGTAATTCACAGAAATTGACTTCTGATGGCCCCATTCAGTTGTGAGTGTCTGGTGACAATTTCTTTTTAAGATGTCTCATGGTTCTTAAGATATGGGACATTGCCTTTTATTGGTGTTCTTTGATTCTAAGTTTTTAAGAGCTAACTAAAGCTCTTAAAACTACTAAAGTAGTTTTATGTGGCTTTTATCTGCCCTATGCCTCAGGGGTTTTTTTTTAGTATGAGATACAGCATGATTATATGATCATTTCCTGATGTATAGTCCTTCTAGATAAGAAGGATGCACTGCATTTTAAAAATGCAGCGGTTGTCACCTATGTGTCACTAGTACCCTCAATATTCTGGTGCTCTTACCCAGATTTCATTGCAAGAATGTTCCTTCATTGACTGTAACCAGCCTTTCCTTGGGATGTCTCATATTTCTACTTCCACTGTTGATTTTTTGTTTGGAGAACAGAGAGGAAAGGAAATCAGACGTCTCCATACCTTGCCATGTTCCCTGTAAGACTATTATTTTATTTCCAGTTATTTAGTCAGTTTATTTGCTACTGATCACAGAATCACTCAATCATTTCAGCTGAAAAAGGCTTCCAGAATCACCAAGTCTGACTGTGACCAACCACCACCTTGTCAGCTCCACCATGGCACTAAGCACAACATCCAGTTGTTCCTGAACACCTCCAGGAATGGTGACTACCCGCTCCCTGGGTAGTCCATTCCAATGCCTAACAACTCTTTCCTTGAAGAAACTCTTCCTGATGTCCAGCCTGAACCTCCCCTGGAACAGCTTAAGGCTGTGTCCTCCTGTCACTGATTGCCTGGGAGAAGAGGCTGACCCTCACTTGGCTACAACCTCCTTTCAGGCACTTGTAGAGAGTGATATGGTCTCCCCTGAGCCTCCTTTTCTCCAGGCTGAACACTCCCAAGCCCAGCTCCCTCAGATTTCCTTGTAGACCTTGTTCTCCAGACCCTTCACCAGCCTTGTTGCCCTTCTCTGGACCCACTCCAGCACTTCAATGTCTTTCCTGTGAGGGGCCCAGATCTGGACACAGAACTTGTGGTACAGCTTCACCAGTACCAAGTAGAGGAGCAATCATTTCTCTGAATATTAGATCTGTATTCCTTCCGGTGGTATTTTTACAGCAATGGTACCATATTTTCAATTCCACAAGTTTTTGGGAATAATTTTAATTCTAATTCTTATGTACGAATTGTTTCTCTTCTTCATTTCACATGTTCCTGTTATATTTTATACTTTTCATGTCTGAGCTGCATGCAGCTTCTTGTACTTTACTATTAAAATCTATTCTTTATTTAGACGTCTCTTAACTCTACAGCGGACTCTAAAATGTACATCTCTAATGTAGACTCTAAAGGTAAAGACTTGAAGAATCCTTTACATTGTTTCAATTTTTTTTTTCTTTAAATTCACTGAAAAAGGTTCACTTTCAACTGGATACCTAAGAAAGTCTTTTCTTGTGATCCTCAGAAACATGCTTCCAAAACACAATGATGCAAGTGCTGAGAAATGTCTTTAGCTGGCTGCACTTCATCAGTTTCTTGCTTGCACTCAATGAACAGGAGAGGGAGCCAACGTACAAAAAAGCTGCAGAAGAGTTGTAACACGCTCTTGAAAGTAATTTTGAAAAAAACCTCAGTTTGACGAATTTCATTTGTAGATAAAGCAGTTTTAATGCAAGCGCTCAGCAAAAAACCCTGGAGGTGGTTATCCAGTTGAATACAATACATATGTCTGCAATAATTCTGTGGTATTCTGAAGTTTTACACCAATTCATGTTTTATATTTCATCAGGCATGCTCAAGTTTGAAATAGTCTGCATTAAATTTCAGCCTATTCAATGGTAAAAGATTCAGCTACAGAGCAAAATGTTTCTTTCTGGCATTTATTATTATTAAGAATCTTAAAGGTGGCAATCTCTAATGCGTATTCTGGCTTTGTTTCTACTGTAGAGCTCACTTTGATGTCAACAGTCAAAATATTAAGCTTGATAATAAGAAATGGAATATATAGGTAATATAGTTTATCCACTAGCAGTTAGGCAGAAACATTGTGACTTTTGTTAGCAAAAATGCATTTTAAAATCTATTTTTAATACTGCTTTATGGATGGTGCTTGGTGATAGTCTCAAATTATCCTGAAAACCATGATGTTTTATAGTACATGTGCATCTAAATACTAGCATTGATCCTATATAAGATCCTACAAAAACTAAGATTTGTAACATTTAGTTAGATTTTTACTCAGCAGAGATATTTTTTATGAGGCTATCAATGTTAATTTAACTACCATTATGGATTTTCTGGCACATGCCTGATCACGAAGCCTTTGCAACTCTTCAAAAGACCATGCTGCCTTTTGTACTGTCAGTTCATGGTCAATGTGTATGTTACAAGTTAAGCTTGTTTTCCAGTGTCTAACTCTACCAGGAGCACTCTGATCAGACATTAAAAATTTAGCTCATATATCTGTTTTCTCTCACTCTGAATTCTCAGAAAGATGACATCTCTCTCTGTACCAGCATCCAGTGACACATCAGAAAAAACTCCCCAAAGAGAGATGTAATCAAAGGCAGAGCTTTGCAGATGAAAGATACTTCCACATCAGAAAATCTGTCAAAAACATAGGGTAGTCTACAAATGAACTGGATCACAGGATAGAAATCAAGATGACACAAATGAAGCAAAGAAAGGGGAAGCAAAGTGGAAATTAAACAAGGTTAGGACAGGGTGACATATATGTTCAACAGGGACAAAGAATGCACCTGTGATTTCACCTACTGCAGAATGAAGGGAAAAGCAGTGGAAACCCAGAAGCAACAAAAACCCAACTTGTGTATCTTCAGTTAGAAGTTTAGAGGGAGTGGGTGTGTGCATTCAGTGAGTATCTCTTTGGTTGGATGCATTTAATTTTGCTTCAGCTAATTGAAGTCATCCAATTGAGGCTACCTGGCTCCAGCAGTTTGCACTTCACTTCCACCGATTTTACTGATATATGTCCCATGTTAGCAAATCAGCCAGCTGAGAAATGGTGTGATGCTTACTCAGTGCACATATCAAATGATGTTTTGCGGGGCTATAAGCTCTGATTCTTCAGAAACGCCAAAGCCTAATGTCCCCACTTACACAACATGCTTGAGTTACACTGCAGTTGATGGCATAGCTTTAATTTTTGCTCCAGCTTCAGATCTTACCTGAAAAGCACAGGTCAGTAATCTTTAGTAGATGCAGTGAACATACTGTAGATAAGAAGGTAACAAGGAGGGCTCTAGCACAGGAGAGAGTAGTCATACAGTAGAGTCAGCATGAAAAGGAGCCTTTGTTCCTTAGCAAGAATATATAAACAGTATTGATGGGGAGCTTGGCTTGAATTACATTTACATTGCTGATATATTTTATTTTAAATTTAAAGATGCTAGTTCTCTGAACTGCTCTGTGCCAATCCAGAATTCAGTTGAAAGTCAAGTCATCATGAAAGTCTCCAGAAGTGAAGATTAAAAGCCCACTGAATCCACATCTGCTGGAGTGCCATCTGTCTGGCTCTTTGCCTGTCTGGCTCTTTTTACACCAGTTTTCAGTTTCTTGGTAGTGCAGGCTGATGCTCTGACTGATAAGGTTAGCAAAATTTATGTTTCTCTCTCAGAAAATGGTTTTGAATTACCTTTTTTAATCATCTCAAGATTTCAAGAAAACTATTCCTTTGCTAAAGCAGTTAGTTTTATTTTTCTCATACAATCAAGTCAATGCTGTGTGTACACCTGGTGCTATTGCCAGGAAAGCAGGAGAGGGAAAGGTCACTATGAAGGCTTCTCCTGCTGCCTGAGTGAGGTAGAATCACCTCCCAGGGCTTCACACCATGACCCAAAGACAGCACTGTCCCAAGTTGTGCACTGACAACAGTTTGGTCTCTGGCAGCTGGAGTGTTTTGCCATAGCTCTAGAAAGCCTTTCTGGGTCCCATGCCCACTGCTACTGTGGCTAAAAAGAGAAGGATGGAGGGAGAAACTGTTGTCTGTTTCTGCACTGTGGTGTAGAGGTTTAGTCTGAGAGAATTTGCAGTTTGGGATGGCGTGCCAAGAGATGTTTGTCCAAACAGATTTATCTTAAATCCTGACCTTCCCACTGCCCATTACCAATAATGTTTGCTACCTCTCACCTTGTCTTGGTGCAGCTCCTTTTCCTGCATGGCTGCAGCAGGAACTTCCAATAACCAGGTCACAGACACTGGTTTGACTTCTTCAAAAGAGGGACAAAAAGAGGGACAGTCTCCACTCATCCTGTGTGTGTGTGTGTGTGATTTTCTTTCTACTGTGTTAAAATTTCCAAACATCGTTTCTTTCTCACCTTAGGGTTACATATTTTGGTTCTTACTTCAAAGGACAGCACAGGATTATAGGATCACTACGAACAGAAATCTTTAGATTTTCCCAGGACTTTGGAGCAATCCAGTCACTCATCTGCTTAACTGGAAGTGTTGGGATCATAATTTTCTGCTTGTTCATGTGCATTGCAAGAACTACTAGTATGTTTTAATTTAAAGACTCTTTGAAAGGCCCAGCCAGTCCCTTCCTCATGGGAAAATACCATAAACAAGAGGGCTTTTCTTTTATTTTCCTATTTTTCTATCTGCTTGAATTTAACCCTGAGTGACTTCTAATACAGGGTAATTATTGGGTGAGTATTTCTTACTAACTCATCTGCAGATGTTCACTTTGTTGGTGCACATCATGTGGTCAATTCCTCTTTGTTTATGGACCTAACTGTTACTAATTACTAATTAATTAGTTACTAATGTAACTTCACTGAAAGTAATAGTAAATATCAAGTGTGCATTTTATGACAGCACTCGACATGAAAATGTTTCAGAGACAGATTTCTTAATTTTCAGTAGCACAGGTGCTCAAGTCTAAACAAAAGCTTTATAATAGCACAATGAGAATATTTAACTTGGAATTTCATATACGAACAAGCAAATATTAATGAAATTCTGAAAAGTTTGATCTTCTGGTGACCCATCCTGTTGTTTTTTTTTCTGTCTACAGCTATTACAGCTACATTTTTCCAGAGAATCACATATATGGTTATAGTGATTGTTAAAACATTCAGCCAACAAATGCTTGGTTTAAGCTATTTTAAAGAGACATTCTGCATAAACACAGTAACTTGTTCTAGATTTTTCTTTTTATTTGATTGAGGGCCTTGTTTCTCTCTTACACATATGGAGGGTGGAAGAGGAAAGAGGGGCTCATGAGCTCTGACTGCTGTATGGAGCTCTTTCCCACAGCTGTGGATGTAATCCATATGGGTGGGACTTTCTTTTTGTCCTGTGACTTGTTCATGCCTACAGTTTTTTCCAGTCCAGAGGAGGGGACCTTCTCCCTCTTCATGAAGCCACGTTTTAAAGCAAGGCCTGTTATTTTATTACCTAAACCCATCTTTTCCAGTAAATGTAGATAGAACCAGTCTGAGTTTGTACAGTCTTGTGACTTTCTCTGTTTCTTTGAAAGTTTTAAGTGGTGCAGCTGTTTTATTTTATAAATAGAAAAGTTTTCACTACTCTCAGGAATGGAATCCACTTAAAATTGTAAAATTATATGCTTTGAACTTTCTAGCTGTGGGAAAATACACATTTCCTAATTTTTGCAAGTAGGTGAAATTTTTTTGTCTTGCCAAGCTTCGTAGGAATTACATAGTGCTGTAAGCATTTTCTAGGTATTTAATAGACTTTGGTGAGTTCAGAAATGCCAGGACTTTTTTCTTATGCTTTAATGCCTGTATGAGACTATGAACCTGTCAATACATAACTAATCACAAAAAATGCAAGTGCCAGGAAGTCTACACAGCGTGTATAAAGCATGCCAGAGGTGTGAACTTGACTGTTTATTTCTTGTCAGTCTCAGGGAACCCAAGATCTTAAAACATTGCAGGCATTAACTATAAATCAGTGTGGATTTGTTTCCCACTTCTGCCTAAAGTTTGTCTCCTACACCCAAAATTCATTGGATAGGATTTGCTCTTCATATCTGCCTTTGTTTTATTTCCCTGCCACCATAACCATAATGAAAACCTAAGCTGGGGGAATTTCACATGTATACATCGCTTATTTAGGCATCTCAATAGGGTCTTGCAAGGCTGGTGTGTGTGTGTACATATATATATATATAGATAGACAGATATTTATAGGTTTGGGCTTTTTTTTTTATTTCTTCTGTGATTCTGTGTCCTTTCCTGAATTGTTTCTCTGTAGTTTCAAAGTCTGGCTCAGAAAGGCTTAGAGGCCAATATTTATATTCCTTGCTTGAATTCCATGTTAGGGAAGTCAGAGGAGGCAGCCCAATAAAACCCAATGAAGTCTTGTCTTTGTTTTGCTCTGTTGTTTGCTCATAGATTACTATCTCAAATATACATATATATAGGGGTGGGGGTGTATTCTGTAGTTTCCTGCTGCTTCACAGTTTATGTACAGATAATAGGAAATTTGAAGACTGCAGTATATAAATTATTTCAATAATGATTACGTCAGTGCATCAGATTTGATGCACTGACGGATTTTTTTTAATTTTTTTAAGTAATGGTCCTTAGTAATTCAGAACTCATAAATAGGATGTGGAATAAAAATATGTAGCCCAGGACAATGTTTTCAGCAATCCTGTTTTTGCAGCTCCTTTCCTCCTGTTTAGATGCATTTTCTTGATTTGTGTCTGAAGCTCAGGAGGAAAATAATCAGCTTTTGCGGGATTTAGGCATTACAGTGCTTCTCTGTTTCTAAGCACTCAAGTAATAAAGGCTTTGTGAATTATCTCCAGCACACAGTATTACTATCTTTCCCAAACTGTCATTGCATTTGAGTTTAATGGCTACTCTAAAACTTAGAAGTAGCTATAAAATCAAAAAGGATGGCACCAAAGCTACAGAGTGAAATCCAGAAAGCTGTAGTTCTCACTCCAAGAAAAATATCAAATGCATTAGCAGAACATGACTTCATTAGCAGCATTAAAAGTTATCATTTACAGGAAAGCAACTTCTACTTTGGCAAATACTTCAGTGAATGACAACAGCTTCTTGAATATTTCAACTAGCGTGCATTGACAGCTGGTTTAGGGCAGCAGGTCTAAAAGCATTAAAATTACAGCAAAATTCCTTACTATAAAGAATTGTTGCTGCACTAATTTTCTGCATTCTAAAAAGACATTTTCTTGAGTGTTTAGTGTATACTAATATTCATATGTAAGTAAAGCCACAGCATGTCTCCTAGCTATTTATGTTTCCCAGTATCTTTCTAAAATAGAGTTTTCAAGGTGGGGGGGTTGTTTTGGTTTGGTTTTTTTTTTGGTTGATTGGTTGGGTTTTGGGTGGAGGGGGAGTTGGGTCTTTTGTGTGGGGGTAGAACAAGAAACATTCTACACTTTGCTACTTTGTGACTTAAAATTTTTCTAAGGGTTGACTCAATTTTGGGACTGGGGAGGGTTGTATTTTTTCCTTCTGCTTCTCCTCCATCTTCACCTCTGTACAGAAACCAACATAATACTCATCATTCCTTCCTTCAGCCCTGGCAGGATTTGTTGATGATCTCTTGTTTCTATGTAGCCTGCAGTGAGTCCTCTCCTAGGCTGCTGCCACTGCCACGCTGAGGTTGAGCTCTTGTGACACATCCTTCTGGGAACAGTAGGATAGATTTCTTGGATTGCTGCAAGCCACCTATCCAAATAAGAATATACCACTCTGCAGTTCAAAGACTGCTATTGTTTCCTGAGCCAGCCAACTAATATTGAAAATATTTCTTAGATGTTTTGACAGGTTTTTTTTTTTTTTTTTCTCTGCAATCTCATGATTATTAAAAGAATAACTGCTATAATTTTGATTTAGGACAGCATCATTCAATGTTTCAGAAAATCAAGATCAATTTTAATTAGGCTTTCTAAATTATCTTTTACTTACAAGAAAAGAAAATCAAAGTGGATAAAAATACTATTGTGTCTCTGAGGATTTCTTGCTTACACTTGTAAGGCTTGTTTCTCTTCTGTTTTATAGTGACACAAATGAGGCATTAATGTTAGGCACAATGTAAATGTAGACTGGTGTAAAAGCAGAGGGGAGAGGAAAGAATTTGGGCCTAAGATGGACAAAATAGAGAATATTTAGATGCAGGTAGAGTGCATTATCTTCAAAGCAGAGAAGGAAAAGAAAGTCCATGAATCTGAAGTGGACAGGAATCTGAACTCAAATCCTGTAGGGAAGTACAAGAGGTAGCTGGTTTGATGCCCCTTCCCAGTCTTGCAGAAATTACTTGTTTCCAGGCCCCTTCAGACAGAAAGATGAACAGGTCAGACATTTGACAGACAGAAGGGGAACATAACCGTATGATGCAAGCCTTCCCTTGCACCTCCAGGGACTGGGAAAGGAGAGGAAAGGCACTTTTCCCATGTCCTATTTGGTTCTGCCTGGCTATGGAGACCAAATGCATCTTGCCATACCTAAGATTACCCAGGGAGTTTCTGGAAAACAGGAGAGCCTCTCAGCAGCTGCAATGGCTGAGGTGCTGCAGAGCCACCAGGACCTGCCTTTGCTGGTGCCCAGGCCTGGGAACAACTGGTGTAAAGGAAACTTCTCTCCCAGGCAGTTAGAGAAGTCATGCAATCCTCATTTGCTGTCACCACATCTCAACAGAGCCACGAGCCTTTTCTGTAGTGGAGCTAGACACTCTTTCTGTCATATTAAAGGGGATAAAAACATGAAGTTTAAAGAAAATTAAGAAAGAAGGAAAGTAAGCAAAGTCAGGGTAAAATCAAGCCTGCTCTTCAGTGCATTACAGAGAGAAGAATGGCGAGGAAGGCATTCCTGGAGGGAAGGCAGAGGGCACTATGCCAGTTAACAATGGGAACTGGAAGTGCATGGAATATTAATTTGTTTGCTCTCATCTAAATTTCTACTAATGTTTTCAACAAAAATGGCCATTAAGCAGCAACACAAAAGCTGTATTTTATTGTGGTCACTACAGACCACCCTGTGGCACTAAAGAACTGTCTGAGCAATATAAGGAGCTGCTTCCTCTGGCCACCTACTGGCACTGGATGCATGTGTCTGTTCTGGCTGCCGCTTACTAACAGGAGCTTTGGCATCCCTGATCCAGCTGCAATGTCACTAAAACAAGCAAAATTTCCTTGAGTCACTGAAAAATCGACTACATAATTCTCATTTGGCAAGTGTGTGGAGAGGAAAGAACAAATTGTGCAAGTGTTTTTGGTGTGCTCCATATCCAGCACCTAGATGGAGAAATGCATGGGCACTTTTATAAAAGGATGAAAAATCAGTTGCAGAAAGGAATAAGGGAAACATGGAAGAGGCTGAGGAGGTGGTGAAGTGGATTTGTGGTAGAAAGAAGGTCCCCAATACTCCCATTCTTTGGGAAGAAGAGAACAAACGACTGGAGATGATAAAGGGAAAAGAAAGCTGGTGAAGTGCTCACACAAAAATTAGGGAGGCAGTCCTGATGACATTAATCAGGGAGACAGCACTGAAGTGAGGAGAGTCACAGCAAAAGCAAGAGGCATTAGTAAAGAACAAAGCAAATGCCATTTAAAAGAATCAAAGAATGTTCATGAAAAGAGTGAGACATGAAGAAGACCACAGAGAGTGTATCCAGATATAAAAGGACAGGGGTGGAAAATAAGGTAAGAAACAGAGCAGGACTAGGATGTTATTGACTCGGTTTTATTGAGTGTTTGGCCCATCGAGCATTCTGCCCTGTACGTGACTAATAGCTTGCTTCCCTCCCTAGATTCTACTTCTTTCAATACAGCCTACACCATCCTCTTTTTTCTTCCTTCTGAAAAGCTGCCTGATCTTGCACTCATGCAGCTGAAAGTCCATAAAAATTCAGAAAAAAAGTAATCTTATAGCAAAAAAAGCAGTATTACAATAGCGAATCACTGTGCCTCCACAGGCAGCAGCTGCAGGAATGGCATCTAATTTTCACTCTGATCAGCTCTTCAGCTGAGAATTTTCATATGCCTGTGGTCTCATTCTGTGCAATAACTGAGAGGTAACAACTCATGGAGAAGCTTCATATTATTAATTATGTAGTTACTTCATTATTAACTAGAACATACGTAACAGGACTACATGTACACTGAAACGATTATAAGTTATTCAGTTTAAACCATACTTACCAAAATTCCTAGGCAAACTATGTTCTATTTCATATGATTTTGAGTTTTGTCAATTTATTATTTGTCCATAAAGATATGAATCCTCTAATTTCTTTAATTTGTTCATATACAGAAGAAAAAGAACACCCATGATTCCACTTTCTTTGGAGGAATTTCAGAGCATAGAATAGCGCTGGTAGCACTAAATAGCTCATTTAGCTAAGACTTATTTGCAAACTGATAAAATAATAGCAATTTGTGGAAGCATCTTTCATTGCTGAATTGATAGTCCTGTTGTGTCATCTTCTGATTAAAACTGTTTTGGAAATATGGAGTAGGGAAAATTACTACCCCAGTTCTGTTTGTGTTCCTTTTAATAATATAGATCTACAGTTCAATACTAACCAAAATGTTGATTATACATAAATACATAAAAAGTTTCTATTCTCTGATAATAAATAAAAGTCTAGGACCATCTGAAGCACAGGTTTAATTCTAACTGGAAATGAAGTTTTAAAGAGGTTTTTTGTGCCTGACAGACCAGGGAACATAACTGGATCTTGACTATAGTATTTTCATTCTTGATCAGCTTCCTCTATTCTTCTTAAAGGTGTGCTTAGGAAAAGGCCTGGTTAAAAAGATGTAAATAAAAGTAAAATAAAAGCTCGTTTAGGAAGCAACGTTTCTGTACTCCCAGGTGGCAGCAGAAATGGGGGCTTCTTCTATTCTTTTGCATTCTAAGCTGCTCATCTTTTCACTCTCGGGGTAGGTGCACCTGTGCTATACAATGCAGCACAATGTACAGATTTTCAGGCTAATTCTTCCTGAGCTATCATTGGCAAAGAGGGAAGAGCTGCATTAGCAGAGCACTGCATCAGAGCCAAGTTCTCCAGCTGAGAGCCTACCCTGGATGCCTCTACTCCTTTAGCACTTAGCACCACAGGCAGGCACTGTGTCCAGGCATGGAAACACAGGCAGTGTTTCTGAGGGGGAAAGCACTGACCACTTCCCCTGGTGATTCACCAGCTCAGCCTGCCTCTTACCAATCCGTGTGTGGTGTCCTGTGGCCTTCCAAAGGATGTGTTCAGTCATGGGGGACACACAGAGGCCAAGAGACATTTGCATCTTTGGCCCCCGACCATACTCCTCTCCGTGAGAGGAGAGGCAGTCTGGGAACATTGATCTGGGTATTGAGTGGTTTCTTTCTCTAACCTAAGCAGAGCAGGATCCCTCTTTCCTAAGGGAACTGGCTGTGCGAGATCCTGAAGCAACAGCATGTGTCAAGTGCCCTGGGAATGCCTGGGGAGGCTCTGAAGTCATTATAGCCAGTGTTTCGTCCAGTGCCAGGAACAGTGCTATTGATTTTGTTCTGTTCTCTTGTCATCAAGCTGAGTCAAGACCCTGTTTTAGAAAAAAGCTACATTAGAAAAATGTCAGTGGAGATCTGCTGCACCTCCACAAACTGTTCAGAGAGCTCACAGGTTTATCTAGGCCTGACGTGGTAGGACAGTATATTGTCTTTCTGATTGTTTGCTGAAAATCTCTTGTTATGCCAGGCTCTGACTGTCCTGAGAAAGAAAGCATTGTGCCAAGTTTGATACTGAGTGCAGTTCTATAAATCAGCTTTAGTGCTTGGCTTATTAGAACCAGAGGCAAATGAGAGGCTAAATGAGCAATACTGGTATTTAACTATGCATGAGATATGATTCAAGAAGCACAAGGCCTGCATGTTGGATGTACTGTCAGTGGGCTCGGTAATGAAGCTCTTTACTGGGGAACATTCACTTTCCTTCAGCCAAATGACAAGAAATGCTTTTTGGAATCATATGACTGTGATGCTGCAAGTTTTGCAGTGCAGAAATAAACTCAAAAATCTAATTTAACACTGAGTAATAACTTACTGATCACAGGCCGTTAGATTTATCTTTAGGTAAATCTCCTTCCTCTAGACAACAGCAAGTGATGTTTACACTTAGTGGTATAATGGGAAGTTAAAAAATAAGATTAATATCTTCATCCCTGTGTCTCATAAACTCATTGTCCAAAATACATTTAGCTCTACTTAACCTTCACCAGTATCCTCTGCAGGACTTACTGCAAGTGTTCCAGACATTTGCTGCTTAAAGAATGATCAAAAATATGGGACAAAAATGGTTGTGATTTATTCTTGAAGCTGTTTGTTGCAAGATTCATACCCAAATTCAGCCCTCCTTAGGGCAGGTTTGTGCTGCACCCTGGGCAGAGTACCCTTGAAAAGGGCAGAGCTGGTGTTGTGTTTGTGGACTACACTCCAAGGTGTATTAAGCAGCAAAGGTCGAATTCTGCTTGCTCTGTGAACTTTTTTTAAAAGTCAGAAAAAGCTAAAGGCATAAAAAGAAAAGTACTTACTCTGTAAAGAATATGCTGTCTAAAACCTGTGTGGAGATCATGTTCGGTAAACAGTGCATTAACAAGAAATCAATGTGATTCCTCCAGCAAATCTGAAATCAGACCTTTTTGTTGAAAAAAAAAATAAATAAAGAGGCAATAAGCTGTTCTAGCTATGTTTGCACTTCAGTACCGATGCCAGAA
The DNA here is from genome assembly GCF_971803275.1 of Cyanistes caeruleus. Classification (NCBI taxonomy): domain Eukaryota; kingdom Metazoa; phylum Chordata; class Aves; order Passeriformes; family Paridae; genus Cyanistes; species Cyanistes caeruleus. The sequence goes on from NC_141701.1 coordinate 120,219,254, forward strand.
GTGCCAAGCTGTCACTCAGAGTCCAGCTTTATAAACATGACTCTACCTTTTACCTTTTGCTGAAGTGCTCTGTTACATAACATCGTTCTGATTTATTTTTTTCTGGAGAGATGGGGTTTTGTCATCCTAGTTCTGCTAAGAAAGACTCATAGGAAACACCATTATGTCCACTGGCTTTAGCTCATACCTGAAACTCATTTTTCTTCTGCCAGTCTGTCCTGTCTGCATTCTCCTTCCTCCCCATCCCATTTTCATTTGTCTTCTTCACCCTTCTCCATCTCCTTGAGCAGGTAAGACGGTGCACCTCCGTGACAGCTGGATTAGAAAGCTGTGCTTTAAAGAGGCTGAATGATAATGCCAGCTCACCAGATTTCACAGGCTGTGGATTTAACCTAGCTGCAAGGGTGCAAGGAGTACTGCAGCAGCACAAGCCTCATCTGCATCTCCTGTATTTTCACACTGCTGTGTACATTATTCTGTTTATGCAGAAACACATGACTCAAGTCTCAATGACTCTCTCTTTGTCAGCTCTTTTCTAGGACTCTTTTCAGACATGCTTCAGCCACTGGGATGATCAGATGAGTGCATCAGTAAGAATTTCTGTCTCACTGCTGCTAGATCAGACAAATTCACCTTGATACATAGAAAAGCAAGTCTTTCCTTTTTGTGTCTTACACACATGGACATTATTATATGTATAGCCTCCTACCTGATCTTTCTCATCCCTTTGAGTCTGATTGTCATACCTGCAAGCTATAGCATGATGGAATGAAGTTTCCATTCCCATATGATCACATTGGCCCAGTGACATCCCACCCCAGGAGAAAACAGACAAGGTCCAGAGCATCCCTCACAATCAAGTTTGTGGCTGAGAAGCCCCACTGTGCATTGGGACTGCCAGCAAATGCTTTATTCCCCTTTCTGTAAAGAACCTGTACTTCAGTGTTTTGCCTGAATTGTCTCACTGTCTCAAGGACTGAGGAGACTGTGGTTGTTGAACTCAGCACCCCAAACTGTGTGGAACAGTTACTGTCATTCAGAGATAGGATAATGCTAGAGACGCTCTTTCACCTGGCCTGTTTTGCCACTGAAGTTTGGCCAGCACTTGCCAGACAAGTATCTTTTACTTAGAAATCATTATGTAGTTACATAAGAGCACTGATAGGACACTTTTGCATGTCTATTAGAGGAGGCCAGCACAGCTGATCTGCAGAGCCTGGGGCCTAATTCTTCAGCATGAATAAAGTTGAGATGGAAATGTCTTCCCACACTTCAGCTCATGTAGAAGTCAGAATGCAGAAAACCTTTGCTGTGACTGATAGCACAAGTAGACCATAGGCAAACCCAAGCTGCAGGAAATGCATGTTACAAGATTAGGTAAAAATGTCAAAAGAGTCAAACACTGATGCAATCTATATGGCTTCTATGAGTGTCAGAGTTTTTGCTTTCCTCACTGGAAAACAAATGCTTTTGTATTTTCTTCAATGGAAGATTTTAAAACAAGAGCGAAGCAGGTGTGCAAGTGTCAGGAATAATCCCCATATTCTTCTTGTTGCCAGTGACCTTGGAAGCTGAGATTGGATTGACATTTTCCTTCCTTAATTATCTCAGTTTTAATTTCCTGGCTGTTCATAAGAAGCCACTCACCTGGAAAAGCTGCTGGGGCTATGTAAAATTAACCTGAGCCATGTCCAGGGTCCAGCAGATGGATGCTGCTCTGCACAAGCTGACACATTTGGTGCTGACATCCCATCTTGAAGCTGAACGCCCAAGACTGAAAGCTGGATATGCCCTGGAGATCAGTATGCCCAGCCTTCCTCTGGGTTTATCTTCTTAGGCCTTGCAGAGATGGATTTGCAGGGGGAAATCAGAAGGAATGCAATTCTTCTCATCTCTAGGTACCACAGTGTGTTTTGTATCAGATGGGGAAGTGCCCATGGCAGGGACTGCTTTCTCCCTCAAAGTGTCATCATGATTCTCTTATAACTAATCCTGAGCAGTGAAATACCTTTGGAAAACCCTAACTCTCTCCTTTCCATCCTAAAGGACATGACGTTTCTTGAACTAAGGCAAATCTGCCCTGGCTGGTTTACTGCAGTGAAAACACAAGGTGGTTCCTAAGTGGTAAAGGTGGGATCAGTGTCCTGTGTGCAGTTGGCCTAGAATGACTATCTTTGGCCTTTTGCCTAGAAATTTTTATCTCATGGCAAGTCAGGTTAGTGTTTTTGCCCTGGTTTTACCTGTTCTCTGAATTATATCATTCAGCCTCCAGTGCTCCCAGTGCAGTCCTTGGCTGCAATTTTCCCAAGACTGGTTTTGGCCTGTCATTCTAAATGTTCATGTTTCAAATTAAGATTGTGTTTCATGGGGAAAATCAGCAACATCATAGTCAGTCAAGGAGAAGTATGAAGTCAGTTGACATACCTTGAAAAGGGAGAAACCTGCACATCGAGATTTTATTCCACAAAATGCCTTTTTATCAGTTCAGAGTACTCTTTCATCAAGGACTAAATCCCCTAAAGGATTAAGGACCACTTTAGTCACATTCAGACCACTTTAATCCTAAACGAGGACAGCCATTTGGGGTTTTAATGCATGTTGATTTTCCACGGTCAGATAAATTGGCTTAACTTGTTAAAGTGTGTCCCTTTGCTTACAAACTCCAAGTCTCCTTTGTTTTGCACTTCTGCCATGTCCTAGAGGAAAGGACTGCTGCATCACGCCTGCTACCCCACGTGTGTACAATCCTCTTTCCTTCCCTAAGTCACTGACTCATCCCTTCCTTCAACTCTTGACTGTCTTTGAAAAGTTTTGTATGCTGAAAGCTATATAAAGAAGCAAATTTCATTCAACTGTATTAGCAAGCAGCCTGGAGGAGATTTTATTTTTTAGGGGGGCAGGGCAAGGGGGGTTCTGTACAGAAACTGATTTTCCCAAATCTTCAAACTTTCTGAAGCACTTGACTCACATTCCTGAGTTGTCAGGACCACTTCGTGGTTGTATTTTACTTCATTCACTGTGTTCTTTATTCAGAGCTGATAATTTTTCCAAAATTATTTAAATGATGCTACAATTACCATATTTCACATAGAAATAGAAAGTCCATCTATTCTCTCACTGTAATTAGAGAGTAACAAAATGCATTTGAAAATAAATAGCCCAGGCATGAGGTGGTTTTATGGAACAATACAGAACAAGTGGGTGGACAGGAATGTGGAAATAAAGCCAGGATTTGAGTGGTAAAAACTGGCTCATCTCCATTAGCTTTCCAGAGCTACAATAGCTTGAACTCTTGCATTTGGCAATGAGCAGTAAAATTACAAAAATATGTAGTATCAGGAGAAACATGTCCTTTTAAGCTTTCTTTCAGTGAATTTCTGCTGGCAGCAGCACAGCTTCAGAACAAATGATCTAAAGTTAGATTTCTGTAGCTGCACTCTTGGCTATAACTCATGGAGTTACAGCAGAGAAGCTGTGTAGAATGGGGGGGTGTCTCTGTGATAGCTGGAATGATTGGTAATATGAGATTGCTCCATATTGTAGTGTGCTTAATGACCAGGAAATACAATAGCACAGACCAATAGTTCATGATTTATAATTCTATGCCACTGAGCAATGGAGAGTAAGGAACATCGAAAAATTTCTTTGATTTGTCCCCTTTCTTGCTAGCATAACTGCTTATTTTCCTAGAGAGCTGTTTTTGAGAAAAAAAAAGGCTTCATGCCTTTAATAAAAATCAGGATACAGGTTTCAAATTCAAGGTGCTGCTGGAAGTTGTACTGCCACCCTGCCAGATATCTCTAACTTCATATCATGAGTCTCCTTCACCATAGCTTCTGTTTATAGTTTCTTACAGGCAGATTTCTGATTTGTGTAGATTGGTCTCCCTCAGCATCTTTCAGATCATAGCCAGTGCTCAAAAAAGAATGAAGCACCTAAAATCTGCTTCAGCCATCATTTTTTTAGCATTAAGAGGAGAAAATCAGATCTTTGTGGCCCAGCTTTCTGCTGCAGAATCTATGGGTAGAAATGTGTGTTGAAAGAAGACCTTCTCTACTTGTTTTTGCTGTTTGAGGAAGTCAGGTCATTAAATCCAGTTATTCATATCAATCTTTACTTGAGAATTTTGTTTGTCTATTCTATTTTTCTATGAGTCAAAATATGACAGCTGAGAAACATGTGCTATATTTATTAGTTAGGAGTCTTGATAAAATGTGGCCTTATGACTTTACAAATATATTCTTCCACTCTTACTTTATTTGCTGCTTCTGGATGAAAGCATCTCTTCAAATGGCTTAACATAGCACATAAATATCATGAATTTGCAAAATATGGAGCATCAAAGGGAAGAATTACATCATACTCTGTCCTCCCTTATTTTCTCAAGCTAATATAAAATGTCATATGCTTCTGTTATTGAACTGGAAACAAGTTGTTCCTTTTCTTAAAATTTAGGTTATGGTGAAAGGCTAAACTCCTACACACTTCCATGGGAAATATCATATATATGAATCAACATCACTGCATTTCCCTCCTCCCTGATGCTAGCTGTTTCTGATCTCTCCCAGCAATGAGCTTGTATATGGTGTCCCATGCCTGCTCTGATGGCTGGGGTTGTGACCAGTATGTGGTTTTCACAGTTGTTGGCTGAGTTTCACACTTACACTACTTCTATCCTGAAATTAACAAAAATCTGCAGCTCTGGGAAGGCTGAGTAGGGAGAAGTCAGAATTAAGAATCTGAGAACTTGCATGGTGCCTCCCTCCTCAGATGATAGCTGCCAGGGCCTGCCATCATCACTTATCTGCAGAGAGAAGGACGTGAGTAATGCTTTGGATGTCACCCCACACCTCCCCCGCTGCAGAGCAGTGGTGCTGCTGCAGCAGAGCCACAATTGTCCCCTGGAATCCAAGGTGACAGCAGGAGTCCAGTCCCACTCAAATCTTGTATCACAAACATCTGGTCATAAATGACACTTTGGCCTTGGTTAGAAAGAAATACAGAGCCAAATCTGAGTTTTCTTCCCTAAATTTTTGGTAGTTCTTCTCTTACTTGCAGCACATGCCTCCTATCTTTCACCAGATTCTCACTTCTGTGGGCTCTCACTGTCCAGTGTATAAGGATGCTAAGTGTGAACATTCTCTCTGGGTTGTTTTTCTTAGAGACAGAAAGAGCAAGTTGGTTTGTATTTTTCACTGACACATCTTGAGGAAATAAAGTGTGTGTCAAAGAGGGATGGCTGAGCAGCGATCTCTGAGATGTGAAGATCTGACAGATGACTGGATGGGAGCAGGAAAGAGGGAGCAGCAGGGGGAACTCAGATGAGATTTCTCTCTGACAGCAGCTGGTTAACCAGTGACTGTGCCTGTAGCTCTTCATACCATGTGCTCATTTGTGCTCATTTGTGCTCAGCAGAAAGCCCTAAGGCTATAAACAAGGGACATGAGTAGATCTTTGGATGCTGTATGAACAGGACAAGGGACTGTAAGAGGAGTTGAGGTGAGGAGAATTTATGAGAGACAAAGACTAGGGACATGGTGATGGCAGTGCTGCATGAAACACGGGTGAGAGATAGATTACTAATCCATGTTAGGGCTCAGGATACATAACACACATTTGTAGCTTGTTAGTCTTAGTTTGCTTTCCTGTTAATAGAATAAGTAATTTCCCTCTTTAGTCCCAGTTGCCATAGCTTTGTCATTGTATCCGCTCCCCCATCAACAATGACTAGGAAGGCAGACCCAAACTTCCACAGAAGCTTGAATTTTTTTGCATGGCAAAAAAGAGTGTTTCCTAGCCAGGGAACATCTCCTGAATAAATGCAGTTAGCAGATGGAAGGGCCACAGCTCTGAAGTGTGTGTGAGCTTGTGTCAGCATTGGTTCTCTCTTTTGGTGCAACAATCTCTACAAATTAGAGGCAGAAGTCACTACAGAGCCAGCTCATGTAAGTAGAGCTTACCCGAAGTGTAGTGCTCAGCACCTTTTCCTACTCTTGGGTTTCTGATGTGTTTAGTGTGGGTGTTCTGCAAACATGGATAGGACTTATCAAGCTGTGACCTTGAAAGTGCTGCTGCTGTGCAAGAAACCAGATTCTGTTGTACAATGCTCATGGAAAAGTCACTAGCAGTCTACAACAGAGTAATCTGTCACTTCCTTGGTCACTGGAGTTTTTTCACTTGGCAGCATGCCTAGTTCAGAGTTAGTACCAAATAGAGATTAAGTCTAGATCTGTTACCTACTTCCAAGAATACCACTTGCAATAGGTCTGATTGCTGTTCCCTTTGTCAAGGTAACAGTGTCACCCTTTTGAAGTTCAGTGTTATGTTCTTATATGATTTGAGTTTTATTGAAGTTCTAAGGCAAAACACAACAGCAATAATAAATATTTTTGTGAGCCTCCAAGGAAGTAGTGGGATACAAAAAAGTGAAAAGACTTGGGTTAATTACCGCCAGATTTCCAGGATCTGTGTTACTCCTCATGTATGTGATTTGATGTAAAGCACTGTGGAATTTTGCAGGACCTGTAAAAGAAAGTGTTGTGCCTTGTCATGAAAAAAATGGCCACTGGAAAGCCTGGTGTCAGAGAAGAAACCAGAAACTTTGTATGTTTTTGGGTTTTTTTACCAGGCTGAAAGATGCTGCAACAGCATATTCTTTGTAGACAGACAATGGGTCCAATCTGCAAAAAAAAAAGTCCAAAATATAAAAAGACCACAATTTTACACTGCAAAACATAAGAAAGCCAGCATTTTTTGTTTTTCTAATCTAGGACTGTGAAGATCTAGCAGTAAAAAGTGAAATAGAAAGTTAAATGGAAATTGCATGCCAAACTAGTGACACCATCTTTTTTCTTCCAAGAGTTCTAATACAGTCAGAGTTCTCACTGCTTTGTCTTGCTGCCCTCACTAGTAAGTTTCAGAAATTCTCTGAGAAGATAATTGTTTGCAGCTTTTATGATTGCATCACTGGAATGCTGTCAAAAGAAAATGCCTGCCCTGAGCAAGATATTGAACTGCCAAAGAAGGTGACTCTTTGTAATCAAGAAACTAGAGATCTCTGGCTTTTCTCAGCTCTGCTTACAAGACTTGGTTGAAAACAGTGAAAAAAATGTTATGTCCACATGGACAGCTTAACATGCTCTTAAAGCAAATATCTGACCTTCAGAAAGAGATGTCAAGAATTTGTTGTGGAGACAGAGGGGAGAAGAGAAGCAGGTTGCTAATACAAGGCTAGTGCTTAATGTCTAGATGAGCTTAAAACACAGGAAGACATAGGATGTCATTGCAAATCTCCAGTGCTTCACTTCGAACCACAAAAAAGACTTGGGCTTAGTCACTCAAGAATATTCACTGTTAGATGTGAGCAATTTCTTTGAAAAATAAATATTACTATGGCTCGGCCATACACCAGTCAATTTTTTGCATTGTAAATAAATTATATTCCTGATAATTTAATTTTATCTGCACAGATTTCAACAGTTTAAAGACTTCTTAATATTGATGAGTTTCCATATTAGGTTTTTTAAATTTTTTAATCCAAAAAAGACCCTTCCCATGCACACATATTTAAAATACCAGCTTTTTTTTTTTTATTAGACCAGTGTCTACTTTTCATACTGCATTACTTTGGTTCAGGTGCCTCCTTTCAAGGTTAAAAGTGTCCATGTTCCTTTCCCACTGAGAGATGTGCTTTGGAGTGCTTTTGTACCTGCTGAGAAATCTTTGGAGGAAAACAGTAATTATATGACAATGTTCTTTTTTTGTCTTTTGTATTACAATAGCAAAGAAATGCACAAAAGTCACAAGATCTGACATCATCGCTAGCCCTGGAAATTCAGACTGCTTTAAATAAGACAATGTCATGGATGAGACAGAGCAAATGACAACCCACCATTGATCTGGGAACTGAACATTACTTAAAAACCAACCAGATTAGAATTTTTACCTTTCTTAATTATTTCGTATACTCAGTCCTACTGTCACCTCAGTGTTATGTCCTCTAAGTCTCAACTTCACTTCCCAGCAGGAACATCACTATTCAACCAGCAAGTGCATCCCCTGGTACTGACATACACGCAGCCCCCAGGTCTCTAAGATCTTCCTCCATGTTCAGGACCTTTCCTCTAGCCAAGATCTCCACATTTCTTTTTGCAGGCCACCTTCTTTTTATTGAGACCACTTCTTATTGGGAACCTGTCATTTTATCACCAGCTCTTCTTTACAGAATACAAGGACCCCATTTTCCCCAGTCTCAGCACAATGCATATGATCAGCCTTGAACTGGTGGCTCTGTCTCATGTGTCTTCATTAATTTCAGGATTCAGGATGTACCACTTCTTTTTAATCCAGGTGTTACCAAAATTTGCTACCAGCCTGGACCACTTGCAGTTATTAGCTGGCTTCTAGGCTGTGCTTGATGGTGCAGAAGTTCAGCTTTACACACTCTCCCCCCATACACATACATCGAAATATCTGTTCCCTGTAGCTTTCACAATTTAAGTAATTTTTTCAGTTAGGGCAGACAGGGTAGTCTCACCTAGTGTTATCCTGGACTAGGATTAAAGTTCTTGGGATGAATGCTTGAGGACAAACAGATACTGAAGTGTAGTCTGGCTGGGGAAGCACTGCTGAATCCTACCTGGGTTCTACTGGAAGAAGGAGACTAGTTGGGGATAACTTGTACATTTCTATCTTCCCTGGTAGACCATGAAGGCCGCCCTTAGGTTGCCAAACCAGACTCAACAGCACAATCCTGCAAATTTAGTCATGAGGGAGGTGTTAGGATGAGTTAGACTAGACAATAACAGAGTTAATAAAAACACTGGTAAAAATTTCATCAGCACATGCAAAGAGTAGGCAACTCTGTATTACAAGGCTTTTCAAACTAGCATAAGTTCAATGCAGTAAGTTTTAGAGTGCATCCTCATAAGAGTACAGTTATATTGCTTCCAGATCCAACCCAGCTCCCATGGAGCCCATGGGGACACCTCCACACTGTGAGCAGTTACCATGCCACCTTGTTAATTCTCTACCAGCTGACTAGGATGAGACTGTCATTGTTTTGGGTTTGGATGGGTTAATACAAACTAAAACTCACTTGCCATTATTTCATACAAGCTAAAAATAAAACAGGAATTAATCTGGTGGCTAGGGTGATATTATTTTACTGGAAATCTGCTCCATATTTGCAGTATTTCAATGCAGATTTTATTAGAGACTCTTCTGCCTTTTTCTTCTTCTGTATTTCCAGGAGCTAATTTCCATTTGCAAAGTTATTTCAGCTGGATCAGATAGCTAAGCTTCACTTCATTTAAAATGGCTGAAAATTATTTAAGTCTGTTCATTGTGAAAAGAGGCCCCAGAGTGTTGGGCATTTGCAACAGAAAACTATTTTTAGTCTGTTTTCTTAAGGAAGCAGTGCCTGCTCAGCAAAGTTGTTTGTTCATCCATCTATCAATTTAGCTCCAATAACTATGAACATCATACTGATTTCAGGCAAATTTGGAAAATTTGCAACATTCCTGCAATTTGTATTAAAACCCTGTGGTTAGGTAGAAAAAGCCTATTATTTCCTTCATAATGCAGGGAAAGGAGGTGCTCAGGCACTGTTCTTTTGGGTCAGAGCAGGCTGACCTGTTCATCTTGTTATTGATTGACTAGGTGCTGAGCTTGAATTCAGCCACAGCACATCTGGCCTCTTCCCTGCCTGGTAATTAGAGGACCTGGAGTGAGGCGAAGCTATTGTAGGAGAGCTGAGGGACATGTAGGTAAACTTTGCAAGATGAAGGGAAATCCATGGTTATTGAGTTGAGCTTTGTGAGAAGCATGTGGAGAAACAAATCTGTAAGAGAGCAAACTTCATTAGTTCTGCTACCCACGTCATACTGTCTTCTCTTTCCCTCTGAAGTTTCTTACTCTGATTTTTTTTTTTTTTTTTCCCTTCCATTTATATTCAGAAATCTCACCTGAAAGATTCAGGTCTTTTCAGCTGCCAGTTTGAATATATCTGTCACTGCCATTGAGCCTACATTTCCTGAATAAAAAGACAGTCACCTTTCTGGGCACCTCCTCCCTGAGCTGCTTGGGCTCACAGAAGCTTGAACAGCACATCCATTCTTTGCCAAGTGCTTTGTGTCACTTTCCTTCCTTTTATTTTTTGGGAAGCAGATACTGAATATACAACTCACATTGACACTGGGGACCTCTTATGATGACAGTCAGGATATGTCATGCTGGTTATGTCTGGATAATTTTCTTTTAGGTGGGAGATTTCAAGAATTGAAAGCATAGAGATTTTTAGCAATAAGTGCTTTTCAGATTCAGCCTCAAATATGGAAGTGATAGGATGGCCACTTGAGGAGGTAAGAGAGGGAAAAAAGGAAAAAATAGTAGAAGAATTGTTTAGGTGTGCACTTCAAGTATATGTGAGTCTGGAGAAGGAACAAAAAAAAAGAAAGAGAGTGACAAAATGAGGGAGTGGAAATGCAAAAAGACACACAAAAAAGCAATGTGGGATGTTTTTGAAAAATGCCTTTAAGTTTCAAGGGCTCTGATGCAGCCTGTTGTTAACTGACAGTGAGGACCAAAAGAAGGCTGCATGGTATCATATTGTTTTGTTTATTACCTTTCATTTTCATCTTAAAGATGTTAATACTTCACTCATTTCTTGACAATTGCTGAACACTCAGCAGATGTCTTGGATGAACTGACAGTATGCATTTGCATCCTGACTACCACAAATTGATTTGACAGCTAAACTGGACAATATAAACAAAGAAGTGGTTACAATCAAGACTATAGTCTATCTTCTTGTCAAAAGAATCCTTGGAAAACACTAGTTCATTTGACACAAATATTCCATTCAGCCTCAGAGAAATACTTTGCTTAGAAGAAAAATAGAAGAAAATATAGTCTAACCCTCCAGTTTTACTGTTCCTGCTTCTTCAGTGAGTAAGCATGAAGTGGGAGCCCTAACCTCCTGTCTAAAGCATTTTCTGGAAATCATGCATTTCCTGACAGGAATCAAGTTTTTTTGGTGGGGAAATACCACTAATGAAACACACTGGATTGGTAAAGATATTAAAACACTGCATCTTCTTAGGAATAGTTTACTCACTGACAAGGTCAGGGATTCATTATTTTCCTTTTTTTTCTCCACTGAAATGAAACAATCCAATCTGCACCCTTTGGCACAGCTTATGCTGTGGTAGCCCTGTGGCATTCCCCCAAGACATGTGGACTTCCCTTACAGGAAGGAAGGGGAACTAGTTCTCATGCATCTTTTCCAAGTGCTTCAGTTGCTACTTCCCTTTTTTGAGTCTGGCCCTTGACATTTTTTGGGTCTTTTCTTGATGAAACTATTTGGCTAGTCAGTTCATATTTGCAAGCAGTCTCGAGATGACTGCACCCACACTGGCAGTTTTACTGGTGCTTTTTTAATGGTCTTCTTGCTAGCTGTGCTTAGAGCTGTCCTTGGAGATTGCAGTTCAGCCAGAGCCCACTGCATACAAGTGTGCTACAACTGACATTCCTTCCAACAAACCTTGCCTTGAACTTTCTTTGTTGGTGTCCTGATTTTGGCTGAGACAGGGTTAATTTTCTTCCTAGTAGGTGGTGCAACGCTGTGTTTTGGATTAAGTATGAGAATAATATTGACAACACACTCAGTTGCTCAGTTGTTGCTAAGTAGTGCTTTCTCTAAACCGAGGGCTTTTCAAGTTTTCCATGCTTTTCCAGTGAGGAGACACAAACGAGCCATGAGGGAGCAGCACAGCCAGCACAGCATCCGAACTGACCAAAGGGATATTCCACACCACAGAGTGTCATTCTCACTATATAAACTGGGGGAGCTGGCTGGGAGGGGCAATCTCTGCTCAGGGATGGGCTGGGCATCATTCAGTGGAAGGTGAGCGACTGTATTGTGCATCAGTGGGGTTTTTTACCCTTGAGTTTTATTTCTCTCTCACTCTCTTTGTTTCCTCCCTTTTCATTACTATTATTAGTAATAGTATTAGTATTATACTTGACTTTATTTCAGTTATGAAACTGTTATTACTTTAAACCACAAGTTTTATCCTGTCCCAATTCTCCTCCCTGTCCCACTGGGGTGGAGGAGTGTGTGAGCGGCAGTGTGGTACTTAGTTCCTGCTAGAGTTAAACCATGACAGTTGGTATTTCATTTACAATTATATTGCTTCCAAACGTTTACAGTAGCTTTATTAGATCCATCTGGTATTCTTCATAATCCTCCCAGACTGTGCCAAACCCAAATAATTTGTATCACAAGCAAATTTTACTACCAGACCATTCATCCTTTCAGACTCTGAATACAATACAGAACAGTGGCTCCAGCCAGGGTCCTTGGGCATCCTGCTATTAACCTTTTTCCATTTTAAGAGGCAATAATTTATTCTAGCTCTTTATAGTCTCTCTCTCAGATAGTTTCTAACTTATGATATGACTTTACCTTTCACATACAGTTCTCAAGTTCCTTTACAGCCTCTTGGAAAAAGACTTTATTGACAGTGTTTCAAGGCTCTCAATTAATTTTGTCTCTTCATCCTTCACTAGCCAGTATTTTAATACTGAAATAATGTTTACATCTTAGAAAAGAAATGTTCTTCCTGCCATTAGTAAGTGACTTCATTTTGGCTTATCAAAACCAGTGCATGGGAGGCACATTTGCTAGTTTTTCTCTCCCTACTGTTATGACTGTTTGTTCCAGTCTATAATAGTCCTCCAGATGTCTCAGAAATACACCTTTAATTCTTTACCTCTACACTGACTAAAACTCTGTAACCTGTGCAATCCATAAAATCAACATGAGTTCCACTTTAGAGAGTGAATATTGTGTTTTTTCATTTTCTCCTTGCAAAGTAAATGTTTGCCATAACACGTTGCCTTAACTTTTTGAGGTCAGTTTAACAGCCCGTTTAATTAATTTTGTGGGATGGATTTTTGAATTCAGCTGCTTCTTATTTTAGTTTTTACTAGACATTCTTATATCACCTGCTCCCAGTTATGTAATGTGATTTAATTTCACCTTTTCAAAGATGTCTCCAGGAATCTTTTGCCTCTGTTACTTGTAAAAACCAAGAAAACCCTGAATTCTGCACAGGTAGTTATTTCCTGCCATTTGATTATACTAATTACTGTGAAAAGGATACAGTCTTTAGGCTGGAGAAGGCCTTTAAGATGAGCTATTAACCCAGCACTGCCGGGTTCACCTCTAAACCATGTCCCAAAGTTCCACATCTGTATGTTTTTTAAATACCTCCAGGAGTGGTGATTCTACCACTTCCCTGGGCAGCCTGTTCCAATGCCTTACAACCCTTCTGGTGAAGAAATTTTTTCTAATATCCAATCTAAACCTTCCCTGTACAACTTTTGCTCTCATTCTGTCATTTGTTACTTGGGAGAAGAGGCCCCTACCTGGCTACAGCGTCCTTTCAGGCAGCTGTAAAGAGGGATAAGTCCCCCCCTGAGTCTCCTTTTCTCCAGATTAAACTCCCCCAGCTCCTTCGGTCTCTCCTGTGTGCACCAGACCCTTCCCCAGCTCTGTTGCCCTTCTCTGGACACCCTCCAGCACCTCCTTTCTTGTAGGAAGGAGTCCAAAACTGAGCACAGGATTTGAGGTGTGGGCTCACCAGTGCTGTGTACAGGGCACAATCCCTGCCCTGGTCCTGCTGGCCACACCATTGCTGAGCCAGGCCAGGCTGTCACTGGCCTTGGCCCCCTGGGCACGGCTGGCTCTTGTTCAGCTGCTGTCAACCAGCACTTCCAGGCCTTTTTCCCCTGGGCAGTTTTCCAGCCACTCTGCCCCCAGCCTGTAGCACTGTCTGGGGTTGCTGTGACCCAAGTGCAGGACTCAGCACCTCACCCTGTTCTGTCACAGCCTTGGCCTTGGCCCATCGATGCAGCCTGTCCTGATCCCCCTGCAGAGCCTTCCTACCCTCCTGCAGATCAACACTCCTGCCCAGCTTGGTGTCTGCAAGCTTGCTGAGAGGCAGTCCATGTCCTCACCCAGGTCATTGATAAAGATATGGAACAGGAATGGCCCCAATGCTGAGCCCTGGGGGATGATGACTGTGCATAAACAGATCTGTATCTCTGCCAAATATTTTCCTTCTTCGGTTATGAATGGAGGACTTGGTGTTTTTAAAGATTATAGTATACACTTGTTCACCCTCAGTTCCTTCAAATATGTACAGACCAATCACCTCAACATTTTTGGTATATTTGCTGAACTTTTCAACAGGTTTGGTTTTATTTATTTATTTTTAAAATTCTATTTAAAAATAACAGCTCATTAAAATAAAAATCTTAGCAGCTGGCAAATCTCTATCTATTTGTATTCAAAAAGAGATTTTAGAAATGGCTGACTTTAAAACTTTATACAGATATCTCTTTCTGACACCTCTTCTGGAGGCAGAAAAGTAGAAAGGCAGCTGCACATCCCTGTCATGGCTGAGGGCACTGTTAATTGAACTTGTGCTAAGTGACAGATCAGCAGCTGAGTGGATTGAGGTGACTGAAGAACTGGCTATACCTGGGCTGCAGGTGAGCAAACTTCCTTTCATACCTTTTGCTCATGACCTCTATATTTGTATTTGCCCAAGGCGGACTGTGTGGGAGGTTTGCTTTTCCTCTATTTTACTTTGTCAGCCAGTTGTGTCAAAGTGTGGCAGTAATGCCATAAATACTCTTCTTCTTCTCTTTCTCAGCAATCACCTTTGAGCTCAGTTAAAGGCTCTCATTGCTCTATCATTGTCAGAACTTTCTTAACCACGGTGACCCATTGGCAGCAGTAAACCCTTAGAAAAACAGCATGGATGAAAGAATGCATTAAGCAATAGCCTGTGTGGCCCATCTTGCCTCAATTATCACGAGGCAATAGTCAGGGGGCTACTTGTCTTCCCACAGCTGCCTGGATTCTCATCAATATCTTGAGATGCCAGGGAATATCACAGACACTTAACATTTTGATTCATTAGATGAGGCATCTGACACAAAACTCATTGAACTTAAAGGATGATTTTTCCACTGATTTCAACAACTCTGATGCTGCTGCCTGGAATGTTACTTCAAACAAAGCAGAAGATTTGATTCCTTGGATGTTCCTTCTGCCTGGAACCATTGCTGACCTCTGGCAAATAAAAAAAAAACAAAGTCTGCCTGGACTTATTGACTTGTTTTGTGTGGAGCCAGTGTTATGATGTCTGGGAAGACATATTTTTCTGTCAAGTAAGGTCTACTTGCAGCAGTAAAAGCGGGAAGAAACCTCACTAGTATGCATCTGAACTGTTTTGAAGCTCAGCCCATGACACCAATGGTTGCAGTTCAGAAAGAGGAGATGCTGTACCCCAGCAGAACTCAACCCACCTAGCTTAGTTTTTCCCCCAGCTAACAGTAACTTGGCAGTCAGACTGAACAGTTCTCCTGATGGAAATTTCCTGATGCAAAATGAGCAGTTTATTCACAGCAGCAACAAGCATGCTTTCTACAGTCATCTGGTGAAATTCTTACCCATGAACATGTGTCTAACAGCTGTGACAGTGGATAGTTTTGCTACATTAAATGTTATTAAGGTGCAGGTCTGGGGGGGTTGTGCTTGTTTTAGCTGGGGTAGTGCTAATTTTCTTCACAGTAGCTAGATTTGGGCTGACTTTTGAATTTGTGCTGAACACAGTGATGGTGGTATGTTTCTGTTATTGCTGAGCAGGGTTTGCACAGAGCCAAGGTCTCTTCTGCTTTTCATACTGTAGTGCTGGTGGGGCTGGGGGTGCATGAGAGGCTGTGAGGAGACACAGCCAGGACAGGTGACCCCAACTGACCAGAGGGATGTTCCAGACCATGGGACATCATGCTCTACATATAAAGTGGGGGGAAGAAGCAGGAAGAGGGGGACATTTGGAGTTTGTCTTCTGAAGTTTGTGTTGAGGCATGATGAGGCTCTGCTCTCCTGGGGATGTCTGAACACCTGTCTGCCCCTGTGATGCAGTGAATTAATCCCTTGTTTTCCTTTGCTAGTGTGTGCAGCTTTTGCCTTGTCTATTAAACTGTTTATATCTCAACCCAAGCATTTTCTGTCCTTTATCCTTCTGATTCTCTCCCTGATCTCACTGGTGGGGCAGTGAGGGAATGACTGCTTGGGGCTTGGCTGCTGGCTGGGGTTAAACCACAACAGGGTGAGAAGTATCAGTAGGCACAAATGGGATGTAACTATGCCCAGTCTGAGAACTAGGAGACTGTCTGATCACTGGAGCAGGAAGGCTCTTTGGTTGGAGGCCAGAAGCCTAACTTTCAAGTGAGTATGAGGAGAACTGGTTCTCTGTTCTATTTGACTCCAGTCAGGAATAACTGTTGGCTAAGTTCAATGTCTGTAGCTGGACTTGCACACATTGTCAGGGTCATGCTTGTTACTGCCGTTATTGACACTTGCTGAGTATCACATGCACTCTAATGAAGTACTAGCAATTTCAAGGAGTTCACACAATGGAAAACTTTGTTCATGCTGGCAGGAAATGTACCTTGTAGTTCCAATTTACAAGGTTTGAGCAATATAATTTATTTTCCTTTGAAGTGGAATGCAAAGGTATCTATCCCATAATTCAGTGTCTTATCTTACCTTCTGTGTTCATGGTCCCAAAAGAATGAAGTAACAGCATCAGCAGATTTTTGCATTAGTGTTTCCACATTTTTTTTCTGTTGTATGTATTCAAAGGAAAGGAGCAGCAAAGTTAGCACTAATAAGAGAAACTGGGATCCTACTTTTAGAGCAGAAAGCGTGGCAGTCATCAAAGATTAAAGAATCTATGTGCAGATCCTCTGAGAAAAGAAGAACAGGGACCTAACCTCTGGATTTGAAGGGCTCCATGCTGTGTGTGATACTTGAAGGAGAAAGAATAGCACAATATGTATGCCTGGGCCTCACCCAGAGCCCAGGGAAGTAATAGAAACTCTGTTTGCAATGGACAACATTTAAAGTCTTCCATCTGCTTTTAGGTGAGACTCTAAAAAGCCGAAGGACGAATGGGTGTGGAATACCTTTGCTAATCCTTTGTGCCCCACAGGAGGTTTTTGCCTCTCCTGCTCCAGGCAGAAACCCTCACTAGCAATCTGAATGACCAGACCTGCATCAGAAGGGAGGGATAACCTGGCCCGTAGTGCATTGAATTCCACTGTTGCCCAATAGCTGTATTGCCCTCTGCCAGCTGAACGGTGTCTGGCTGCCAGGTTCTGCAGAAACCTGTATCACATCTCTGTAAACATGCTGTCTGAATATGGTAAACCTCCATGTACTCTGATGTTTTCTCCCTTAAGTAATACAAAAAATAATGGGACTAATTTTTTTTTTTTTTCCCCATCTGACCGCCTTCAAGATAAATACTAAAACCCCAGAACACTGGGACAAATGAGTAATAGTCACCAATGAGGGGGAGGAGGATAAATGTTATAAAACAGCATCTGGTATGTATGAGACCAGCACAAGACTGAGAAATCCAGAATCTCCAATTGCCAGTTTAACTTCTCTCCTTAAGGGAAAATGCTACTATAAAAAAAAAATCATAATAACTTTCTCTTGAAAACCTTGAAGTTTCCTCTTATTTCCAAGGCAGTATTAAGTTACTGCTTGAAAAATGTTATTGTCTGTGTGAAGAAGAAACTCAGTGATTCTTAAATCTCTGTTTCTCTTGAGTTCTCAATGTTAATTTTACTCATCCACCACACAGTGACCACTTGACATTCGAAATTGGCTCTCAAATGCAGTAAGCCTGGGAGCCAGACCAAATGCAAGTGGGCCCTCACAGTTTCCTTGGAGCTAAGTAAAATAGACAAATAAAACTTAAATCAACAGCAAGGAAAGTACTTTTAATACTCATGATGAATGTTACTATTTGGAATTCAGTGATTGCCAAGTCTGCAGATGCTACTGTGGCAAGTAATGCACAAACACACACGCTCACAAAAGACAGGGTTCTTGAGAGTCTGCGTTTTTGGCTTTTGGTTCTTTTTTAAGCAACATATGTTACATGCCTTCTCTATTTCTTTGGTGTACACTGGTGCCTTCTGGGACAGATCAGCAGTGTTGTAGAAAGAGGCTGTGAAGCTGCATTATGTTGTTGTGTTATATATGTCATGTCACGTTGTGTATATCATGTCATTATGCAGGTATACACTGCGCATGGCCATGGCAGCCACAGTAAATCTGTGCACCTTTTTAATATTTGCTGCCTGGTTCATCCGAACCAGCTTTGTAAATTTTAGACCAGGTCAAACTTATTTTGACCATTTGGCACAGGAACTCTCTTCCTGAGTGCCCAGCTGGTGGATGTTCCTTCCTTTTTAGTTTTTCACCTTCCTGTTCTGACTTACTTCTGGCCACACACATGCTTTGCCAGCATGGAAAGACTACAAGCCTCCCTGCTCTCTCTCTGCCCCCATAAGTAAACAACAAACAGTTTAGCAGTTTGGAAGAAGGAAAAGAGTAAAGGATGCTGTGACATCAGGTCTGCTTTCCCCCACAGCCGCAGGGCTCTGATCACCAAACAAATGATAAAGCACAATCAAGACTGCTGAAAGTACTGCAAAAATTAATGAATATTGCAGCACATATGATATGATTTAACTCAGAGGTATCAAGAAGGGCTCTGAAGGGAACTTAACAAGGCTAATTCTAGCTGGGCTGCCAGACAAGTCATGAAAGACCCTTTAACTATGGTCATGTGAAAATAGGCCTGGGGAGATAGGCAAACATCTAGAAGTACCAGCAAGAAAGACACATGAAAGGTGATGCCGATAGCTTCCATAATAGCAGCCAGTAAGTGCAACAGGACAACAGCAATGTTTGCCAAAGCACTGGCAATGGGATAGAGGCTCCTCAGCGGTGACAAAGAATAACATAGAGGGTACTGGCATAAAGACAGAAATTACATCATGGGGAGGGCTGGTGGAATGAAGAAAGCTCTCAAGGACAGATTTATTTTTGTGCATGAAGAAAGATGTTTCTGTATTTCAAGATAGATAACTCCTGCCTAGAACTGAAGGTATATGTGCATAGTCATCAGAAGGATTAGACAGATGAATCCAATAACTTTGCAAATGTGTACAACTCTTCTGCTGCTCACACCTCAGTCACATGAATACTGATAAATATATCCATCTGCTATAAATGTAGAAGCTCTTTGCAAAACTTATTTGTCAGTTGCTCAGCTCAAACCACAGGACAAAACTTGTTTCTCATAATGAACCTTTCTCTTCGTGGTGGAAAGATATATGGAATACATTCCAAGTACATCATACATGGAATGGAATGGAAGCTGGCTCACTCACCAGACTAAGATTGCTTAAACATGAAACATCATTGCTTGTCTTTGAGTTCAATAGGGATGCAATCATTATTTTTGCCTAATAATTAAAGGAAAAAAGATCAAGCTGGAAATCAAAAGACAATCCCTTTCATTGCACCACTGGAAACGTTATTATGAACAGTCTTTACAAAGCCACAGGAAAGACCAAGCTAAAAGAACACACATTTTGGTAGAGTTTTAATTCAGACCATGTAATTTAATTCTGAATTATAAAAAATCAAAGGGAAACTCAATTTTAAAAAAATACCTGTTGGATTATGCAGAATGGAGTTCCTCTTCTTAATAGCTCTGAAAATATTACTGTGTCATGAGACTCCATCAATCAGAACAGAAAACCCAAAGAGCAAGGATAAATCGAAGGTTAAGTGCATGTTGCTGAGGAACACCCTGACCACCTTCCTTTTATGATTATAAACCGGATGAGTTTGTGTTGATGGATCTATTAACAACAAAAAGCAGCAATCTATATTTACACAGAGGCTTTCTGCCCATGCATTTATCCCAGTGTGTACAACCACATTGTATTTTGCCATCTCAGTTAACGAACTGTCACTATTTCTCTGTGTGATGCTTTTCTAACAGAAAGAATGATCTTATTCTCAAAAGGCTGGTTAGTGCCTTATTTCTAAATTTTCCTTTAGCACAGAAAAACAGAACACTCCAATATTTTTTTGTTCTTTCTTTTTGACAGAAGTGAAGAACAAAAGGAAAGGAAACAAAGCCCTAAATCCATAAGATCAAACACTTTCCTGATGTAACTCCAGTGAAATAATGTAATACTGCCCATGGATGCACCCAGTCCACCTTTTTTTTTTTTTTTTTTTTTACACAGGAACCATAGAAGTCCTAAATATTTCAGAAATCTCAAATAGGGCAATGTCTATACAGCAGAACTCGAGATGGAGATTTTGGTCTGGAAGAGAATTTTATTTTTATTTTATTTCCTGTAAAAATATTTTTTTTAAAAAAAATTTTTTTTAAAAAAATATTTTTTTTTATTTATTGCAGGGCCTGGAGGTTGTATGTCTTCAGGGAGACACATGGTTGCGTTCTAAATTAAGAGGTGTTCTGAGTTTGGTCTCAGTGGAAGTTGGAACAGGCCACACATGCATGGGAAACATGCTGTTACCTAACAATCTGCTGTTATATCATGGGAACACTAGAAAGGTGTACCATCAACATACTCCAGGAGTCTAATTTTTCCTTAACTGATCTGATGCTGCAGGCTGTTTGGTGCCTTTAGTTCAAAAACTGTGCTCTTTAAAATTACAGGGGTTGTTAATTTTGTCCTAAAACCTGGATTTATAAAATCAAACCGTTATAAAATCTGAAACCCAAGGAATTGCTACATGTTGCTGTTAAACTACTTGTTTGCAAACTGATATATACCCTTTGGCAATGCCTGAATTCTTGTACAGCAGTGACTTGGAGCTACATTAAACAATACAAGGAAAACTAAAACCACTTTTGTTGCTTTTCAATGACTTTGATGCTTGATGCTGACTAAAGAGTCGTTGCTTGAGCTTTCATTGTGTTGGCAGCACCTCCTGAAGCTATCATCAGGCTGTATAGCTGCGGTGAACAGCAGAGGCATCAGAAGCCCTCTCTGCTGCAGAATCACACAGGCCAGCTCTGAGAGCAGCTTTCAGGGGGTTTGGGTCACTCTGCTGCTGATGGTTTGGGAAGCCTACAATGGATAGTGTTCTTACTAAAAGTGATACTCTGTGGCCTTTCTCACGCCCTTACAAGATTTTGTTCAAGATGCTGTGTACTACTCTGCCCCTGGGTTATATGCTACCTCAAGTTCCAATCTGTG
This sequence comes from Cyanistes caeruleus, assembly GCF_971803275.1. Classification (NCBI taxonomy): domain Eukaryota; kingdom Metazoa; phylum Chordata; class Aves; order Passeriformes; family Paridae; genus Cyanistes; species Cyanistes caeruleus. Next base: position 120,240,440 of record NC_141701.1, read on the forward strand.
AATACCATTCCTAACTTTCGGAATGTCACTTAAGCTTGCTCTTCCAAATGCTTCTGCTCTTTTTAAATGCTGTATGAATGGTATACATGAAAAAAAAAAAGGTTTCTGTTCCCCTCCAGTCGAGAAAAGCACCGAGTTCTGAATGGAATTGAGGAGCGGCTGATCAGTTTTGGGCATGTGAGTCTGAGTAAAGAAACCGGGGTGGTTCTTTCCGCCCCCCTCCGTTTCTCCTAAGAGTGGATTAAATCGCACTTTTTTAAGTAAATACAGTGTGAATGGTGTGCCAGGTCACATCCCGTCTACCTCCTCGCAAGCCGTAACAATTTCTGAAAGATTTAGCGTACACACTCGGGGTTCATGGAAGACGTCCAGCGCTCTTCTAACGGCTTGGATCTAATTAGTCATTCAAGTTGTTTATTTTTAAATAAGGTACAGAGGAACGCGATAATTTTAGGATGCCGGTGCGGGGTGGGGGAAGGCAGGGAGGGGTGGTTCTTCCACGGAGGAGCTGTTCCCGAGGCGGATCGGGCGCGGGCAGCGCTGCCCGTGAGCGGGCAGTGATGCCCGCAGGCTGCTGTGGATGCGGCCATCCCCCGACAAGCCCTCGCTCGCACTGGGGAAGCCGCGCCCTCGGGACCAGGCGGCTCAGGGATCCATCGCTCCCGAGGCTCCCTCGGGGCCGCTGCGGGATTAGCTCCGCGCCCGCCCTGCCCCGGCTGCTTAAGGCGGGCTCGAGGGCTCAGCTCCGGCTTAGCTCGGGGCTCCTGTCCCCGCGTCCCCTCGGGGACCGCTCCCCACCTGTCCGGGGCGCTGCCCGTGACGTCATGGAAACACCCCTTCCCCCGCCCGGGAAGGCGGGCGGCAGCTCCGGGCGGGGCGGACCAGGCTCCTCCTGCCCGGCGCGGCCGTCAGTCGAGCGCGGCGGTCCCGCCGCCCGTCCCGCTCCTGGGCGCTCCTGGGCGCTCCTGGGCGCTCCCGGGCGCTCCCCGGCAGCCGGAGCTCAGCGCTCAGCCCGGACCGGCTCTTCATGCCGGCTGCTGTCGCTCCTGCCAGGCTCCTTCCTCCCTCCCTCCTGCCTGTGGGGCGCCGCAGCCCGGGGGCCATGGCGGGGGCTCCCGGCGGGCCGTAGGTGCGGAGCTCAGGTGGGTGTCCGCCATAGGGACGGGACGGGACGGGGCGCAGCCCGGCGGGGCTGGCGGCGGCAGCCGCTCCCCTCGCTGGAGCGCCGCGGGGCGGGCGGCGGCAGCCGGCGAGCTCGGCACATGAGAAAAGTGGCGTTCTGGCGCCCGGAGAGCGCCTTTCTCGCCCGAGCGGCAGCGAGAGCGGCCAGGGCTGCCGGCCGGGGCGCGGGCGGGCGGCTGCTGCCGGTGCCGAGCCTTATCCCCCCTGCCCCGCCGAGCCACCTCCAGCCTCCTCCTGCGGCCCTCGGGCTCTCCGGCCGCGCTGTCACAGCCCCGCGCGGCTGTTCTGGAGCGGCAGCCAACTTAGCTACCTTCCCTGCTCCGGAGAGGTGCTGCTGAGGGGTTTGTTTGAGTGCATGTGGCGCCGGGACGGAGCGAATTCCAGGTGAGCTGGGACGCAGCGGGCAGCCGCTGGCCCCGGGGTGGGCTGGAGCGGCTCTCCCCGCGGCTGCGGGCTCCGGGGAATCGCCCGGCGGCCGGCCGGCTGTCAAATGGAACTTCAGAAATCTTGGGCGTGTTTGCAAACCTATCGATCTGTGTGCTCAATCTATGGTTCTCTGCGCTCATATAAAATAAAGAATTTTAAAATTTATTAATTTATTATTTGTTTATAGTTTTATTATATTATTATATATTTTATTATTTTATTATTTTTATTTCTTGCCTCTATCTTAAATAGGTTAATTAAATCCAGATTGTTTCCAGGTTGATTTAATTTCCGTTTGAGGACCAATTAAGCAATATGAGCTTTTAAATAGTCCATTATTTGAAAATTGTTTGGTGTGAAGTTCAGTGACAGTGAAGTACTCTTCGTTGAGAGTGGTGGGTTTTTTTTACTAAGAGAATATCTAGAAGAGCTGGAGGAAAGGGTGTTTAATAAATGTAAGGTAATTTTCTGCCTTATATTTCGGTCCTAGGCTGCTAATGATGATAACAATGTTCTTCTGTCTCTGTTTTCATGAGAAGGGACAAAGGGAACAGTTGCTTCATCCCTTGACTTTCATCGATTAATCATAGAGTTCAGAGTGTTTCACTCATAGAGTTCAGAGTGTCTCACTCTACTTAATTTCAACACAGCTTGTAAATCCGGTTTGGGTATTTAAGGCATGAGTTTTCATGAACTTTTATTTTATATAAAGCCGTGGGTAGTGACAGTTTTAATTTCCATGAGCTTTGTTTTGTTATTGTTTAAAATGTTTTTTTTAAAGGGTATCTTGAAATATTACTTCCCAGTCTGTACTCCCAGTAGATTAAGCTAACTAGTTTTCCATTGTGGCTCCTATCCATTTTCAAAGCAACAGCATTCATAAGTCTCGCTTGTCTTTCTCTTTGCTCTTATATTGCCTTCCCCACACATTGCACTAGGCCCATTTGTGTCCTCTCTTTTATAATTTTATAAACTATCTGGTTTGCATGCAAGAAAGGTGACAGGGGACTTTTAGATGTTGGGGATGCTCTCTGTGTGTGCACTGAACAGTTGTGGTTGTGCTGAAATTATTAGTGTGTTCACCAAGGACAGGAAGTGATGGTAAGACTCAGCTGGAGTCTGCCTGTTGCAACACTCTATGTGTGGCTAACTCATTCACTGTTGCAAATGTAAATATTCTGTGTTTTACTCAAAACCTTATTTGGATTTTTTAAGTAGATGTGTGTACATTGTTGTAAGAAATTGGGCCTTGTTCAAACCACATTTATTATAAACACATTCATGTCAGCTTAATTCCTGCATTTGTTGCATTCTCTAGGTCTTGTTACATACTGAGGAGAAAATAGAGTCAATTGTGGCATTTCCCAGACCTTATGGTTTCTAATTGCAAAACTGAGTTTTCAGTTTCTACAAATGGTGCTCTTAGCTACCAAATGAAAAAAGGCTCTCTATAGAAAAGTTAATTCATATCTAAGGTGCTGATATGCTTTAGGTTTAAGTTGGATTTGCTGCAAAGTGTATTTCAAAACCATGCAGTGATGAATGAGGCAGCAGAATGAGTATGTTACTGTGCATGAGGTACTTTTACACGTCAGAAGCAGTGTAGTATCTGTAGCAGCATATTTTGATCTCATTAAATTTAATCTACTTTAGTACAGTTAAGATTTGACTTACCAAAGTAGCAAAGTTTTGCTGGTAAAAGGCTGGGATATGGATATTGTGATACACTGCTACTAAGGTACCAGAGAAACTTCTAGGAGAATCTAATTGCTCTTTTTCTGTATCAAGTTTCAGATAATAGGATGCAGATGCACTGAGATCTGACAAACAACTCTCTGGACCGGGACTAATATGTTACCAAATTTACCCTGCTCTGCTCTTTGAGATGCTGGATTTGCATGTCTGTCTTCTGCATTAGTGATTATGTTCAAACATTATACTTTGGGGGGCAGACACTGTTTTTGGGATCCTGCAGCTGTCACTTGTGCTATGCCCTTCAATACTATGCCTTGAAATACTTATTTCATTGCTGAAGTTTCTCATTTATCTGAAGGACAAGGAGGTTTTGTGTATTTTAACGTTCTGTCCTGTTGTGGGTACTTGTCTTTATCCTGCTAACATAAAATATATCTTCTCCATGTTAATTTCTGATTACCTTAGAGGGAGGTTTTCTGTCTGCCTTCAAGGTTGAGTGATGTGGGTGTTGATGCTAATGACTATGATAGCCTAAGTAAAGGTGTAGGCATAATAGCTAAGAAAAGCACAGCTCTGGGTCTCACCCTGGGAGGCAGGATATCTGTAACTCCTTCTTTCAATCTGTTTTAGCTTGTTACTCGTGCAAAGTTCTTGAAGATGCCTGTGGCTTTTACATAGGGTATATCTTCAGAAATAGATTCTATTATATATGAAGCTATGACATGAATGAACAGCGTTGAGGTTTTGGGGCTCTGTCAGCATGAAGCTCATGCATGTTGTTACAAGTCACTTGAAACATTTAGAAGTGGAGGGCAGCTTCGGCTGGGGAAGAAAACGGAGAACTTGAACAAATCCTTTCTGATTTTCTGTGTTCAGCTGTTGCAACTGAGATAATTATTGAATTATCAGAGCTGTTGTGGCTGCTGGGTTTGTTGTTTGTTCAGGGGGTGGTTTTGCTTTTTTTCTGAAATACAAATTCAATTCCAAGTCTGGTACCTGCCTTGCTGCTAAAAGCAGTGAGGACTCTAGGAATGGTAGCTGAAACTGAGAAATGTACTTGGCCATTGCAGCTCAGTCTCTCCTGTCCTGCCTGTCTGGTGTGCCTGACTCAGTGCAAGCTCCTTAGGGTAGAAGTCACGTGTTGGTGTGTGGCACTGAGCACAGCAGGGCCTAATCCTATTTCAGCGTCTGGGCACTCCATGATGTTAACCATGAAAGAAAAGAAATAGAGTTGAGCTGCTTTCAATCTGGCAGGTGCTGAGCAAACAGCAAAAAAATGTCTGTTTGCTATTTGCTAATGATTCTCAGTCTTTGAATGCAGGCTGTTCTAGACATGCCTTTCAAATTGTGGAAAATACGTACTGATAAGCAAGACTTGACAGGAATCCCTGTTATGTGCAACAGGAGGAACAAATGAGAGAGAGAACTGACTTTCACTGACCACTAAGCCCTAAGCTGAACTAGCACATTGAGAGTTGCTATGTGCATCTAGCTCTTAGAGATATCTCTGAACTAAATAATTGTACATCTGGCTGTGAGACAGACATCCTGGCATAAAGATAGTGGCTGCCTAATAGCATCTGGTAGGTCACAGGGGGAAGGCTGCAGATAGAATGTTTTATGTGTCTCTGTCGATATTGTAACTGTTTCGATTGTGAAGACTGGTCCTTTGAAGTCACTGAAAAGCATACTAGGCAAGCTCTGCATTCCTTGTCTAGCCATGAGGTGTGGGTATATATCTGTGTTTAGATTTGTCATTTTCAAGTCCAGTTGTTAAACTCCAAGTACCTGAACTGAACATTTCCTCTCTAGTTTTAAGTTACGGGGTTTTGATACCTGAATCATATTTAGTTTGGCAAACACAGCTGCTCCCATGTCAACACTTAATTGTTTCCTTCTGAACATTTTCTTTGGCAATTATATTAACAGGAGTGTGTAAACAAATCTCCCTCTGCTTTCCAATGTAATGCACAGATTGAGATTTAAAGGCATTTTTCTATTGATTCATCTTTGCATATTAGCAACTTTTTAAGTCACCTTCACGTTCTGTCTGTATGCTGGTTGAATTTAAACCTGAAAAAAAATCTCAGCAAAACCGTGGTATGTGGTACTACAGTTGTCATGCAGCAATTGTATGTAATTGCTGTACTTAGAACAAAAAAAAAAAAAAAAGTTGGGCTTTCTGGCCATTCTGTGTGTCCTCTGATGAAGGTAAAAATCTGAAATATTTCCTTTACTGAATGTAGACATACTTTTCTCCCATCTTATTTGGAGCTAATTATTTTCTTATTGCTCATGATGATACTGCAGAGTCTGTTATCATGACTGTAATCTCCTATCTCTTGTGCCAGTCACTTAGGTCACTTTTAGGTCACCTCTCTCTTATCTGATGGCACTTATTCTCATCATTCTGGAGGCTTTTCCTAGTCACAGTGAACACTTTTTTACTGTTCCAATTTTAGTCTGTTCCACTTTCATGTAGTTGTTGATGAAAAGGAATGAAGCTCCTGGTGTTAATGGCTCTGATAAGGAGCAGCTGTGTGCATATACTCCATTTGCCTCCCGTGTCTGCTCTGCCCAGAGAGTCCCTGAAACCCCTGAAGAGACAATTTCTGAACAGCCTGGCAATCAGCAAAAGAACCATGTGTGCAGGAGACTTTATCCTTCTCAGTGCACAAGCCCATCTGTGTCTCTGTTAATTCTGCTAGTTACAGAAGGTTAAGTCCTTGCCCTTCAAGTTTTCATGTGAGAAGAGTAGGATATAGGTCTCTGGTACTACTTTTTTCCATCTTGCCAGTCACACATGTTAAAAACATTTTATTGCAATGTCTCTCTCTTCTCCAAGATAATTGCTTTGTCAGTGGGCCTAGAAAAATAGCCTTGGGGAGGGATGGAGTTACTTCATGCTCATAGTTGCCAAAGTGAAACGTACAATTCTTATTTTTACAGAACTTTTTCTGTCCTGTCTGCAGTGACAACATATGACTTCGAGACCAGTCATGCTAAGTGTTACTGTCAAAAAGGTTCTAGTGCCACCTCAGACTGTGAGGCATAACTATGGCATCTGCCCTGAATATGATGCGGAGTGGATCTTGCTCATACTGGCGGCTGAGACTACATTGGCTGTAACTGTGCTGCCAGAAAAGAAGTTTGCTTAATAGTCTGATAAAATACTATGCTCTGAAGGAGAGTGAATGATTCTATTACTTTTCAATATCTCTTGCTTGTGACAAATACGAGTGCTGAGATTCCCTACGCAAAGCTTTGGTAGCATAAAATCTGAAATTTAAGTGCAATTTATGATGGGAGGAAGGGAGGAAGTTTCACTGTGAATGCAATTCAGTCACTGACAGTCTCGTATACCTTAAAAAAAGAAACAGCAAGTGTCTGTTAATCTTCTGTGGTAGCGCTCGACTGATTTAAAATAACAATGTGTAAATCAGCAGCAGCAACAGCGATCCTGAAGGCGCGAGATTATTGTCTGTGTATTTGGGAGCAGATGAAGCGAGCTCCAAAGGATGTGGGCTACTGAGTCTCTGCTAGCTCAAGATGACTGTGATTAGGAGTTTGTGGTGCCTTTCTCAGGTTCACTCCCTGGTACCTTGCTGCTTGCCAAAGGCAGGCAGGCTGGTACTTGCTGAGAGATGCCTTTCTGCAGTTTGGTAGCTGTGTGGGGTTTCCCCCCTCAACTGGAGGTATCTGTGCGTGCAGCTTGGAGGCACGTGAGCTCTTAGTTCATGGGAGATGTGCAGCCATTTAGGTAGCAGGTCCATCCTTTCAGCAATGACTTCACCACCTCCAAAGAAGGCAGGCCATCTAGAATGCATCATGCTATTTGGAACTGACAGCATTTTTGCTGAAAGATTGAAGGTATTTGCTTATTAAATAAGCAATATTGGAATAAAGAAAAAAAAATAAGGAAAAGGTGTTAAGACTGTGCCTGAAGAGATGGCTTCTGCCTAATTTTTTTTTTTTTTTTTTTTTTTTTTTTTTTTTTTTCTTTTGCTAATAAGTGTAATTAATAGGACTCTATGGTCTACCCCGGGAACTTGTCAGAACTCCATCTTACATGCTGTTACTGTTAAATAGGGTTAGATGAATCACTCAGTTCAGTTTCCTTAAAAGATAACATTCTGATAATGGCTTTGTCACCTCTTAATATATGTGCTAGGAGCAGAGACAATGCCCATTGAAATTGGGGAGGTTCCATCTAAACATCAGAAAGTTTTCCCTTCACTGGGAGGGTGACTGAGCACTGGCACAGGTTGCCCAGAGAAGATGGAGTCTCCCTCCTTGGAGATACTCAAAAGCTTTCTGGATGTGATCCAGAAAAACAGGAAAACCTGTTTCAGGTGATTCTGCTTGAGTGGGGGGTTGGACCAGATGCCCTACAACTGGGGGGTCCCTTCCAACTTGAACCATTCTGTGATAATTTTACTAGGATATTTTGAAGCTTAGTGTAGTGCAACTTTGCTCTTCAGAATCTTTGATGAACAAATTAATTTTAAAAAGCCAGACAGAGTCTTGGTGGTTTTTCTTTCTGGTCTTGCCTGGGCCTTAACAAAGCCAATAATAACCTTGTGATTGGGATACAGGTCATCTCATACAACAGAGTGCATCCATGATTGGAGTAGGCTTCTTATGGAGGATTGTTGATGTTTGTCTGAGAGAATCTGAGTTTTAGAAAGAGCTAAAACTACTGGGGTTTTCTAATTCTAATTTGTAATTCTGCTTGATACTGAAGTCAAATAACAGCAATATGTATGTATATGAAGAGAGAAGAATCTAGGCTAGGTCGTGTCCTATTATTGAACTCTAGTAACAACCATGTTAGGAAAGAAGAGTTGGTATTTCTTGTTTGCTTTCTCATTAAGGTCATGGTAAGGATTAATAGAAGGAAAAGAGTTTGAGTGTTTGTCTACAGGATTTTGTCATGTCTTGGCAAGAAAGATATTAGTTTTTAAGTTGTGAATTCAGTAGGTGTGCTCTTACAGAAAATTTCTGTCCCAAAAATATCGACCCAAAGTGTTATGATTGATTCGGGTCTTCCTTAACTGAATGGTACTGATATTGTTTTATGGTGTGACCTAACTAGGAAGTTAACAATTGTTCTTACACTACTGCCATAGCTGCTGAAATTCAGGAAGTATAAAACACATTCATTCTTTCCTGTTGTTAAAAAAAAAAAAAATTACATCAGTGAGTTCACTTGCAGATTTCTCAGTCTTTCAAATCTACCAGTTTCAACTGTAAGACAGTAAACCAGAAGCACTCACAATTTTAACTTTAAAAACCTTATAAAACTAATAATAAACTAATAAAACTAATAATAAACTTAAAAACTTATAATTATTATTAAATATCTCCCAGTGCTTAGAGGGTATCAAATTGTTGAGGAAGGAGAACTTGCTGAGGTTGGGAAGTGCTACTGTGGATAAACTAAGTTCTTGCATTTTAGCTGATATCCAGTTTGTTTTGTTGAAACAAGCTTTTTTAACATCCTACTTCTTAGAACAGGAATACAAATGCTTTGCTGAAATCATGTTTTTTCACTCACTGAATAAATATGGAACTTTAGATTCGGAGATAAGAAGTTAGAATTTTCCACAGGATGGCTGAATCACAGTCTTCTCTCCACACAGGGACACAATTTTACAGCTTATTTTCCTGTGTATAATATATATATTTTGTACTTTACCACTTGAAGTAAAAACCATATATTGTACTTTACCACTTGAAGTTCAGCAGGACCAATGCTTGCACTTGAAAATCAACAGCAGAGCTATTGCCAGGATAACACTTTCGCTGATGACACTTGATATTTGTTTGCTTTTTTTGAAAGAAGAAAAAGGAAGTAATGTCAGGCTTTGACAAAATGGCCTATTTGATAAATGTGGTTTATAAATTCTGTTTTTTCCTTTATTGTTGGAACACTTAAGTATACAATTGAGTACACTTTCTTCTGCCATATCATATGTGTGCAGTTGTTGGTGTACTGAAGATCCCTTGCAGATGATATTATGTTTTAAAAGATCAGGTTTCAAGTAATGGGATGCCATTGAATATCTTTAAATACATACAAGTAATTGTTTTCAGGAGAGAAGTTTAATAATCTGCTTTTAGTCCTAGTTGATTACTTTGATAAGCTGAGCAGGGAAAATGCAACTTCCCATTAATTTCTGGCTGTAGTGTCAGCCATCTGTTTTTAAAGAAGTGGTGTTCATAATTTCATAGTAATTTGGTGTTAGAACAGTGGCTGTATCTCAGTGACATCAAGTGACTGTTCTCACTTTGGGAGGTAACAGCTTCCTATTTGAAGAGGCTTGGGAAATCTTGGTTTCTGGGGCACAGCTCAGCATTTGAAGACATTGGTGTTTTCCTAGCTGTGGATGCTATTTCAGTGTTGGCATTCCAGACATGACAGTTCACACTGAACTACCAAACACTCTTGTCGAGTGAGTTTGCATTATTTACTTTAATATGACTAGAATGCATGGTTAGCATAAACACACCCTTCTATTCAGTGCAGAATGAGAGTTGTTTGCTTCTGGTTTGCTCAAATTTAAATAGTAGTTCAGTCTCCAGAGCTCTTCTACAAAAGGTTCATATTTGCTTGCTGTTAAGTGAATTTTATGTTCTAAGCTAAAAAGAAAAAAAAGTTTGTCTCTTGACCATTAGAAAGATGCAATCCCTTTCTCACTGTGGCCTGTTTCCCAGCACTCGCCTCTTGCAGAACTAGAATTCTTGAGGGATTTTCTTTCATTGCTTGACACTCTGCAAGTGCATTGCTACTTGATCTACCTTGTGATGGCTTACTTAAGGAGTAAGTAAGTACTTAGGCTGTGCATTTGTTGTACACTAATTTATTGATAAAATCATGTCTTATATTAGCCCAGCATTATGCACTTACAGCTGAGAGGAAGGGTGGTATTCTGTAATGGAACTAGGGATGATGGGCAGGAAATTAGGATTTTATATTTTTTCTTAAATATTAATGTACAAAACTTAAATTCTTCTCTTTTTTATTCTGGTTTACCGACTGCTTTTTTATTTCCTTGTGGGTTTTTTTGGCCCTTGAAAATCATGAGGGTGTTTTGAGTAAATACAGCCAAGTCATCTTATGAAACTGTTTTGCCCAGTCTTTGAATGCCACTGACACATTTGCATGCAAAAATGCTTTGCAAAGTGTAGGAGGAGTGCAAACAAAAATTGCAAGGCATGGATGGGTTAGATTTGTGCTCAGATTGACTTTGAAGAAGGGAGCTGTTCTAATCTCCTAGTTCCTCCTTGCAGTGCGATTCTGAAGTGCTTGTTTCTCCGAGTCCCAGAGCTCTGGGGGCTGTAGCTGTCTTTGGAAAGGCAAGGACATGCAAAGCATTGGCATCAAATCAAGAAGAAAATAGGCGTAACTTTCATTGTCAGAATTGGTGTAATTGAATCTACCTATGACTGGTAGCCTAAACATAGATTCTAAAACATACCATTTTCTTAATCTGCCACTTTTAAAAATTATCTTCCTTAAAAAAACCCCCATAAAGACACAAAAACTTTGCACAGAAGAAATACGTGTAAGCGAGTAAAGATGAAGTAATTTCTTTTTATTAATGGAAACCTAAGAGTATTAAGGCAAGGTCAGTTTTCAGCCCAGATTAAATCAGCGATAATAACATTGCCAAGTGGTATATAAGGACTTCCTTGCCGAAGGTGACTGTACTGACACATAATACGACTGGAAGAGAGTTCCTGGATTCTCATGTTCAGTATTTGCTGCAGTCAATGCATTTGTATATTCCTTTTTGTAAAGTTCCCAAGCATCATCATAAAGTAGCCAAAGCTTGTCTCTTTAACAAATTATTTAAAAGCTTACGTGCTTGGACTAAAATTTTATTCCAGGATTCTGGCTAAAAGTACCCACAATCAGTTTGTATGCCCAGCTGGATAAAGCTGGTATTTATAAGAGCATGTGCACCCTTTGTAAAGTGGTTTTCTCTTTGTGTAGGGGACACTCTCTTTGCCCCTGTCAGTTTAGGAGGTTTGCATTTAGACTTGAAGAGATGCAGGGTATCTTGTGATATGGCTGATTAGAGATGCTCATGGTGTTCATTTCAGGACAATATTCTTGCCAGTTTCTTTTCTTTTCTTGTCAATCTTCCTTGCATAAACTTACATATATCTCACCTGTGTCCTAGGTGCTATTTTTAAGTTTTCTGACCAGATTAGCTACTGGCAGTGCCTTTTTTTTTTATTTTTCCCTATATGGCTCTGTAGAAAATGCCTTCATTTAAGTCATGGGTAGCTCTTTTCTCTTTTCATACCTTCATCAATTTGGTAATGAGTTGGTCAGACATGTATTCCATGCATGTGAGTACTTTCCTCTCCTTGGTCATTTCCCTGTGTCTCAGCAGAATTTGTGCTTGGCTCACTCCTTGGTTCCTGACCTTGCCTCCAGGGCTGATGAATGCCATTCCCTGTCACTGCTTCTGTTCATGTGGCTCCTCTCACCTGCTGTCCTACTTGCTCAGTGCATCAGATGTGCCTCTCTACCTTTTGTCAGCAGCAACTTTTAGTAGACTCCTCCATTCCCTTGCCAGTAGTAGGACTATTAAATAAAACTAGCTCTAATTAATAATTCTTGACAACTTCTTCTGATGATCCATGTCCAGACTGATAATTTTTTATTGTCTGTGGCCAGTCACTTCTGAATTCTTTGGCCAATTAACACCATTACTAACTTTTTTTTTAATGCAACTATTGTCAAGTCCAGATGAGATCTAAGATCTCTCCTGTCTGTTTTTAATTCTTTGTAAAAAGTTACTCTGTTACTATTGTCTGCATGGTACTGATTGTAATAGGGCTGATGTCATTTTGCTTTTCTCCCCTCAGCTTCAACTCTGAAGACAGATATTCTGTTTGCTGTCCTGCTATCAGAGAATATCTCCAACTGGGGTTTTTTTTGGTCTGCTTTAGAAATACACATTATAGGTTTTAAATTATTTTATTGGCTAGAGGTGAAGTAGACGCAAAAGCTTGAGAATACATGAAAGTTTTGTTTGCAGCTCTATGTACAATTTAATCAGCTTCTTTTTATTTTATTTTCAGAAATCTTTTAGTGATTTAATGTGTTTTTCTTCACACATGCTCAGGAAGATGTTACTTGTAATTTCATGCTGGTTTTGGTAGTTTCCAAGTCTGTTTGTAGTCGACATCCTAGACTTGTTTCTTTATTAAGAAATTTTCACTTCCAGGGCTCTACTTCACATAGTTTGTATGTGTTGCTGAAAAATTTAGTTTCTGATATCTTTTAAATCAAAATTTTTTTAAGCGCTAATTTTATTCCTTTATACTTTAACATCTGAGGTGCAACTTCTTTAATCAACTACTTCTCTGCCTTTTGGGAGCTGTGGTGATGTGCTTATCTAGTCGGGCTTATTTCATCTTTCAAGTTATCTACTGCATGCTGCATCCCATGAGGCATTTCCAGATTTGTTTATGCACATTTAATGAAGCAGCAACTCAGCATTTTCAATTCAGAGAGTCTGAACTCCTCAATCTACCTGACTACTTAAACTTCATATGAGTCAGAAGTTAATGTCTTGTAATGCCCAACTTACTGGGATATTTTTTATTGTAATAAAGTCTGTAGCAATCTACTGCAGACTCTGAACAAGGCTGTCTTTTTTAAGTGTGCTTGGTTTTGGTTTGGTGTTTTTTATTTTTTTTTACTCAGATTCCGTAAATTCTTTTGCACAATGGTGTGTTTGGGATTTTTTTTTAATGTATCACAATATTAAGTAGTGTATGCTTGAACACCCCCTATCTCTATGGGCTTTTTTTTAATAACATGTAGATTTCATTATGCTTTAGCCACTAAGATGCTGTTGTCCCTATGATATTTAATCTCGTATTTAGTTCAGGTGCATTAGTATTGCAGTGGAGGCCTGTTTTTTGTAAGTACACAAATACTTTAGAATGTTTTATCTCATCATGCCTGTTTACCCAGGCAGACTACTTGTCTACCTGAACCCTGTTCTAATCAGTGCTAGGACTTTCAGCCCTGTATCAAACATCAGAGATAAGAGTCCTTCTTGGTCACATTCTCATTTTCCTTTACTTGTGCATAGGGGTTGGATGTAGAGGTTGTGTGGGTGCCCAACAACTCTCACTTCTCACTTTCATCTGTAACACCCTCCCTGGGTGTGTCACCTTGTCCTTCATGGTCAGTGTCCTTGTGTCATAATTGAGAGTCCTTGAGCAGGAGAGTCCTGCTGAGTGACTCTGAAATGCTGCAGTGTTTCACCCATCTTTCTCTCTCCTCATTATTTTAATGCCTCTTTATCAGGTCACTTGAGATACAGCTGGATCAATTGTTTGAAGTCCTGCCATATAAATAATCTCTAGAGTCTGTCCCCCCTCCTTAAGTAACCTTGAACACCCAGATAGAATATAGCTTTGAATCAGCAGGGAACTATATAAAGAGCAAGGGAGGAGAAAGCCAGTATATGTGAAACTGCTCACTTAAATGTGCCTTTTTATATTTTATAAACATAAAAGAAACCCCTCATGTTGCATTTAAGAGAGTATAAATAATTAACTGAAAATAGTTATGTCATTTTCTTTCAATCATAAATACAGTAGTAGATGTAGATGTTGCCAGGTATTGCTACAGTAAGGCAAATTTGCAGGTCATCAGATGTAGAGAAAAACATCTGGTAAATAAATAGATTCTGGAATTTGTCAACATCTTGACTGATCTTTTTTTTTTATTATTTTTTCTCTTTTCAAGAAAATGCCTCTGAATAAACGTACTGATTAGGTTGACGCTTCTGTAGGATGGTATATATTTATTCTGGTAGATGTAATTTATTTACTCTGATGGATCTTGTTGTTTTAATGTGATTGCTTTTGAATTAATGTTTTCATGACAGTTTTGTGAATATTTAGGCCACAGTTGTCCTGACCTGAGGCTGATAATGTCTTTTTTTTTGTGTGTGGCTTTCTTTATATACGCAGAACTCTTAAGAGGGGAAGGAGTTACACTATAGGTGTTCTAATTTTGGAGAGGAGGGCAAAATCTCTTTAGTATGATGGATGGCAAGAAAACAAATTACCTTTTTCTGGTATCTTTTCTCTCCTGTTAATCCCCAGATCCAGATTTAGAAGCATTATGTGTCTGTCCACCGTAGCTGGGTGCTTTCTTTCTGCTCTGATGCTGCAGTTGTATTGGCTGATCTCCACTGTTCCTCCCTCCTTTCGCTTGCGTGGGATTTTCTGCTGATTTCTTAAAAGGCATCGTGTGGTGTGTCTGTACTCACTGCACCTCACATGGTGATGGATTTCAGGTGTGGGGAGAGGGTGAGAGGCTGTTTGGTGCTCAGGACTTGTGCAGCCCTGGCTGACAGCCTGCCTGCCCTGCCTGTCTGCTCGCTGCTGCCTGACAGTGGAACAGCTCAACTCGGAAGAGCCCTGTGGAGGGCACTGAGCTCTGATTCATAGCAGCTAACACACAGCACTAAGACTATATTTATCCACAGTACATGCATGATGTTTTGTACACTTTGTGGGTTTTCTTAACCTTCATTTGTTCTAAGTAGTCTGTTGTGATTGGCAGAGTTTTAAAATAAAAACAAGTTCTATAAGAGTAACCAGACCCAGTATACAAAGTGCCTCCAGTACTCATCCCTATTTTTGATGCTATTTATCCGCACTTTGATTTGTTACTTCAGGAAGAAAAATCTTAATGGGAATGAGTATCATGACTTTGTACTTCACCAGAAATTGGTAAATGAAGTCTGCACCTGCACTGACCCTGGGGAGCCTTTGTATTCTGGGGCAGCTCAGCTAGCAGTAGAGCATAGATGTCCCATTGCATGTCAGGAGGCTTGCTCTCAAACCTCTCTTAAACATCAAACAGACATAGTTCCTTTAGCTTGTTTCATTCAGCCTAGTCTGTACCTCAGAAATGGTAGGTCAAAGGGCAGGAAATCAGTGGCATACCACCTTTGGTCTTGTTCAGTGTGGTAGGTACTTCTTGGCAGCCCTCCAGGCAGTGTTTCTAAAGTGCTTGCACAGCTCTAACACAGGAAATCCTGGAATTTTACAGCTGAACTGAAGGGCCAGGTAATGTGGCATTTGGTGATTCATAAAGTCTTGTAAATACTTTATTTTCCTTAAGTAGCATCATTCTTCTTTTCTCCACTCAGTAAAGGAGAAGGGGATGAATGAAACCAGAAAGAAAATAGTAAGGTAGTCAGGTGATGGTTTCGAGGGGAGAGAACAAAATTTGGAGTTCTAGCCTGAGGGAAAGTGGGAAGACTTGTCATTGTTACTTTTAATTTAACTCCATGGACTGTAGAAAAACTGTGAGCACTTTAATTACATGATGACCTCTAAAATGAAGGTGAACAGAAATGCTGACTTTGTAGAGCACATTTCTAGGTCTCAGCCAGATTTTCTGAGTGAAACCCGTTATCAGCTCGGAGAGGGAAAAATGAAGCTTGCTATATGGAACTTTTTGTCACATTTTTTGAGATCTTTATTGGGTGTTAGAAGGCAGAAGAGAGAATTTGTTTAATGCCTTTATCAGAGTGCTGCAGTCTCCGCTGTTCCAGCAGATTTTGGACCCTCTTGTGTAAGTTGTGCCAGTGCAGTGGCTGCAGGGAAGGGGCAGGCTGTGTCTGAGTTGTTCCTCTTCCTGCCCCGTGGTGCCCAGCGAGGCGGTGGCACAGGAAGAAGTGTGCGGGCACCACAGCAGCTTGCTGACAAAGACAACATCTTTGACTGGAAGCACAGGGCAAGCCAGATTTGCAGTCTGCTAATAAAGGAGCAAAATGGCTTAGTTTGAAAAGGTATGCGTGCTTCCATCACCTGCTGCAACTGGAACCAGAGTGGTGGAACGGGGAAACATTTGGTCTCTTGAAAAACACGAGTTCTGAATGAATGTTGGAGACTAATGTAATCATCTTAATGGTTTGCTTCCTGCTTTGCTGTGGTAACGTGCCACTGTGTATGCCTGTGTGCTTTTCCTAACGAGAAGATTTTTCCCTCCTTGAAAGACAGAAAATCTGAGGGGGAGCTATTAAATTCTGAAAGCTATATTTAGCTGGGAGCAATTAAAGCTAGCACTGTATAATGACACTTGAGACTAGCTTATCCATCAGGCAAACACTAAGATTTTAATGTTTGATTTCAGTCAGACTTGGCGTTACTGTTAACTTCTGCTTACATTCACTAAATTCTGCATTTTAGAAGGTGTCTGGTGCAGGTTGTTTTGGAGAAGATATTTGCTTTCTTACTGTTCCTGCTTTGTTCCTACTTCCATTTTCAGTGTGAACCCCAATAGTCCCATGTGGCCTTTGAAAGAGGTAGTTCTGCTCTACCCTCCAGTCAGCAGGTGCCTGGTTTGCTCTTTTCCTCATCTTTATGCTTGCAGCATGTGGGTGCAGTGAAATGACTCTGCAAACACTATGGCTAAAGATTTGGCTTTTTCCCTCTTTAGTTATTAATTGGATTAACTTTCCACTCTAATTTCTCTCTGCAGTCATGTTGATACTGGCTTTAGTAGAACTTGCTGTGGGGATAAATGGCCAGCTTTGAGATGGGGGAGAATTGGCTGATTCCTCCCCAAGGGCCCAGTTCTACTTGATGCAGACTTGCACCAAATTGCACTCTGTTGCCAGACTGAGTCTTTGCTACACTTCTGGTAGGCTCTTCTGGAAATAGTCAGAAATGTGTAGCTTCCTAAGGACCAATACAGTACAAAACTGCTTAATCAATTGCTGTAGAATTGTTGAAAGGTCAGTTACTGCATGTTCATTGTTTTTTTTTCCCTTGGGTACCAGATAATTTTCTCAGTTCTGCATTAAATGAACATCCCTCTATGATGCTCACATGAGCTATAGTCATCCACTATGAGATGTTTATTGCTCAGTTTATCCTTCTCTACCAGTGCATCAGACTCTAGAAAATTTCTGATGTTGAATGCTTGTATGTCTGTACAACTGTAGGTTACTTTTCTATTACACAGACACAAAAAAAATATTATAAATTAATCAACAGTGCCATTGAGAGAGCTGATCTGGATTTCCCAGATGATTTTAGAAATTGCGTAGCGGTGTTGCAAAATATTCAGAAACATAATCATACAAATGCTCACTGATCAGAAGAGATGTCTTGAGACCAGTAAATTGTGGGGGAAATTTCCTCCTTTTGGAAGGAGGAAAACTTGATGTCTGTGCAAAAATGTGTGAAGACTGTGGAACAACAAAGACTTGACTTGGCTTTATGGGGTGACTAAATGGTTGATACAACCATTGGCTTCCTAACCTGCTGATGGCCTAAAGTGCCCAGTGAAGGATGCTTAGGTTGTGTCTCTTTATATCTGTCCCTTTCCTTTAACAGGGACCTTCTGGGGTCCCTGTTACTTCAATATGATATGTAATATACTCCAAGTAACTAACATAGTTCTTTGTAGCCTATATCAGAATTTTTTTTCCTGTTTTTCTTGTGTTTTTCATGCAAATAGCACAGAATTAAAGACAAAATTTTCAGATCTACCTCATTGCGTTTTTTTCAAAGGCTTTTTATAAGGTTATTCTGTTGCCTTAACCATGAGAAGTTTTTAATATACGATTAGTTGGAAGTTTCAAATGTAGAACAGCTTAATTTTTGAGTTACTGGGAAAAATGCCAGCCATAGATTTGGGAAAGTCTGAGTAATAGAATCATAAAGCTGGTTCATTGCTCAAATATGTTGTTATTTCAGCTGCCTCTGCCCACTGCATGTTCCTACAGGCTAAAAATGTCAATAGGCTCTTATATTAATAGCTATTTTAGGATTCTAATCTTAAAAGGCAGTACAATGAAAGAACCTTAGATTAATCAAAAATATCAAAGTTAACACATCAAGTGTTCTTTCTTACTCTAGTTTAAAAAACTTCCACCCTTAATACTTAGATGATTAAAAATGCACAAGTTCATGAGTTGAACTACCCTAAAATTAAATCACAGATGTTTAAGCTACAAACCAGATGGGGACAGTGGCATTTTTAGGAATCGATATAGAAGAAGCGAGAAATTGAGTGTAAAATTAGGAGATATTAAATGTAGACAGCTGATAGGAGAAGGCAAAAGTACAGCTCAAAACTCTTGAGTTGAAAACAGGGAAAAGAATTTCCTCTTTCCTTGGAAAATATGCTAAGATTGTAAGAATAATATTAAATAAGGGCAGTAATGTCAATTCAAGAAATGCAGAAGAATTTGATTTCATTACTGAATTAAAGCTGTAGTCTATGAAAGCATGTGGAAGTAATTGCTAAGAAAAAGTTAAATTGTAATAGGGATCTAAATTCAAAACTGTTATCACAAGTAATTTTGAAGAATTCTATTTCTCATATTGATTTTGAAGAAAGATCAGGAAAGCCTCAGCATTGGAGAAAGCTTAACAATGTGCTAGTTCTTATAAACCATATGTGGTACTCAGACACTGGTTAATTTGGGGCTGATTGTTTGCAGACTATTGGAAAATTCATCATCAAGCTGATATGGTAACTGACTCAGTGCAATAGAAATCCAAATCTAATAATTGGAATGAAGAACCATGCAGTCCATGAATATAAAGACAGACTAAACCATTGTCCCTTTTTGGCTCAAATGGAGCACATTAAACTTTGTCATAAGCCATTTCTGTTTGGTAGCGTTCACATTGTACAGGGAAGTCCTGCAGGCTGCTAGAACTGTAAAATTGGATTGTCCTCAGAAAAAGTGCATTTGACTAAATGTCAAAACCCTGTGTTAGTTGCTTCAAAGCAACAGCTGAATAACGATACAAATATGTCAAGGAGTGTAGTACCCTGGCATCTATTTCTGTTCAGGATTCTTCTTTCTTGTTTTGTGCTGACAGGATGTTTGGGTGGGTTCCCCACAGCCTCAGTAGAGTTACACATTTGTGCAGAGTTCTGGGTCTTCAGAGCAGGAAGGGTTTCTGTTACAAAATTTATTGCTCTCAGACTGGAATAGTAGACTAAAACTCAAGTTGCTTAGTTATACGGCAGAATGTGGCTAACCTGAATTTTTAATACTTATCTTTCAGAAAACAATGTCAGCTGTAGATACTGTATATTAGGGAAATATTTTGGGAGGGGAGACTGCACAAGAAAACAAGGCAGAAAAATCTTCAGATACTCATATATTCTACTTGTTACTTCCCTTGTGCTTCTCAGGAATGAAAGGACGATGCAGCAGGAAGTTCTATTTCTCATCTGATTCTTTTGGTTTGTTTTTCAGATCCAACACAAGACTCATGTGAGCTTGCCACATCTTGTCTAATGGTACTAGCTCATATTTTCACTTCTGCAAGAGAAGAGATTTGTATTCTTCCCAGTGGCAGTGATGCTACCCACTCACTGTAAGTCATCCTTCTATCACAGCTGTCTTACCCTCCTTCTAGGCAAGCAGAGGTTAAAATAGTGTGGAGCCTGTTTTAGCCTGGAGAGCAAGATCAAGGAAGCTGTGTAAAAGCTTCCTGGTATGAAGAATCATTTCATATGAAGAATCAGTGGAGAATGGGAGAGGACTGCAGTATAGCTGTGAAGGGGCAGCAGTTCAGTCCCCTTCTGGGGTAAAATACTGTGCTTAATTGGATGTCTAGAAGAATAGAAGGAAGTAACAAGGAGATGGAATAGGTAAACCCAAAGTTGTTCTAACCTTTTATTCTGCAGAGACAAGGGTAATTGTTCAAAAATACCTCAAAGCTGTGTTACTTTTGAGGGAAATAGGGGAAAAAATACCATTTTTTGAGTTGTACTGTGTTTGGGTTCCCTCCAGTCTAAGGCTTTAGGGTTTCCACTGATCACCCACCAAGTCAGGAAGGGGGAACTCTCACCCATTGCACCATTGGACTGTGTGGTTTGTGTCTCATTCTGAAATCAACTCTCTAGACTGCAGCCAAATGTAGGACTTGAGCATGGTTGAGATTGTGTTATCAGTGACAGTGAAAAACCTCTTGTCCTGCTGGTGTGTTTTTTCGCCTGAGTGTTCACTAATTGTGAGATTTAGCATTAGGAGAAAATTCTGTCCTGAGTCATATTTCCAGTCATGGTACTTGGGTATTTTGTCTTTTCTAATAGTATGCAAATGTAGTCACAATGCATTCTGAATGCTTAACAATTTCTCTTTTGGTGTAGGAACCAAACCATTGATACTGAAATGCCAGAAAGTTCAAATACAACTTTTTAATGCTTGTATATGTGTCTGTGTGTATAAGTATACATATTCTTGTCCTTTTAAACCTGTGGGGACTAGATTAGTATTCTAGAGCATATAGGATGGTTAGGATGTTGTAGGCCTCATGTGCATGTATTTTACATATTTGACTGCAGTTTTGGAAGGCTGGGTGTTCTGAACTGTGCAGTTCTAGCTCTCCTGTATATAAACTGATGTTTTTAAAGTCTGTCTTGACAGGCTTACATGGATCTTACACTTGTAAGCCAGAATATAGCACTGCTGTTTGCACTTACTTCTTATTGTAGTTGTACCTGTGTTTGTGTAAGCTTAATCACTACTTTAAACTTGGTGAATTTTTAGGCTGAATCTCTGTTTCTCTTGTGAGAGTGTAAAAAGTATCGCTAGCTCTATGATGCCCAGTAGGAACTTGCTTTCCTCTGGAGAGCTGGAGATGAGTCATGAGAACTGAAGTATGGAGCAGGCACAATCTTTGCTAGATGTGACTGCTGTAAAGCACATTAAAAACCACATATGTTTTCAGTTTCTCTGAATTACAAGCTGTAAAGGTGTCAGCAGAGGAGAGCAAGGAGGGGAAAAGCTTTTCACTTGGTTATTTCTGTTGGCAGGTACTGCCCTACTGTTCCAATGGGAGGTGCCCAGTTGCTGTAGGATCCTTTTACCTATGAAGATAGTGGAGTTTATCAGCACTATTACAAAACAGCTCGCTGATAAAGTTGGGAAGTTCTATGTTTAAGTAGCAAACCAAAGTTTTGTGATTGCCTAATGGCTTTCAAAACATTTCTGTATGAGGCAGAAAGGAACATAGATCTGCCCCACCCCAGTGTGCAGCACGTGGCAGCTTTATTTACAGAGAGGGTTCCTGTGGAACAGATTTGTTTGTGATTTCACATGGGGTCATGCAGGAAAACTCTGGTTTAGACCTTATCTGCTTGTCCTAGTCTTTCTAGTGTTCCCCCTTGAAAGAGAACTTTGATAGCAAGGGTGGTAGATTTACAGGGATGAAAAATGGACAGCATTTGAGCAGTTATGAAAAGGGAATTTTTCATTGCTCCTCTAATAGCAGCAGCAGAAGACTGAAATGATAATTGGGATTTATCTTAACAATAAAACTTCCATTTTCATCCTGACATAGTACAATCCTGTTGTATGTTCTCGGAATGCATTAATACTTTGTAACACCCTGTTTTTTGATATACATTAAATCTTACTTTAGCACATGGTATAATTTCACTCAATAGCTCTGCATCTTTTGAAAAAGGAAAGAAACAGTAGCTGGTGTTCCAAGTGAATTTGCCTTTAAGTGGCTATCTTAAATTCATTTTTACAAGCTTGAGAGTTGAATCTATGGCTGTTACAGAAGCAACTTCCATATGTCATTGAACCTGTAGAAGAATTCTTTTCTGCTCTCCTGAACGTAGAGAAAAACAGTGAAAGAAGTGATCCTCAGTCCACAAATTTTTTTAAGAGACACTTCATGGAATCCTTATGTATTCTGGTCTTAGGTACTTCCTATTAGTTTTGCCAATCTAAAATTCCAAGTTGGGTTCTTTGGTACAAATATTATATACATTGACTATTTGGTTTTATCTCACTTCTGAAAGGTATTTAAATCGATTTACTAAGCCGAATATTGGCAGCTCAGTGCTCTCTGCTGGCTCCTTATTAATAGTCCTACATGAAAAACTCTTCATACAGAACAAAATTCTATGTTAAAATATGTCATTTAGTACTTCCTCTGAAGGAAAAAGAGGCCAAATATTAGCATGCATATGCATGTAAATGCAAAAATAACTAATGTATAACCCTAGCTTTTGCGTACAAGCTCAGGACTATAAATTCAAGCCACTTCTCTCAGATGTTTCTTTTGGAATTAGCTATGAGTATTTGTACTTACTTGTCCTGTGAATAGTAGCACAGGTAAGCCTCCTACAAAAAAAAAGTGAAGGGAAGAAAAAGGCTGTTTGTTAACTTCTTGTTTTATTAGTTGCTATTGAAACTGCTTTTGTTATTTTTTAAGACCAAAACAGTTACATCTAAGTACCATGGATGGCATCTGTGGCTGGGAGGGGTGAATAAGCAGGTTACCTACCTCTTGGAAACATAATTTGGTTTTTTTTAGATTTAGTCATAGATACTTTAATCTAAAACGGAAAACACCTGCTTAGACAGAGGAACTGTTTGAAATGAGCAGGCTGCTGATTTTATATGATCTCAGAATAAAGTAAATTTTAAGACTTGTTTCAGTAGAAAATAAGTGTCTGTGAGATTACGAAAAGGTGGATGAAATATACAGGCACGGTTTCATTAATACAGCATGATAATATTTATCATTTAAATGCATCTTTTAGGGCAAGTTTTTGCTTGTAAATGCCGTCAGGCTCATGTTTGGCTTGAGGTGGTGTGACAAGGCTGTGAACTCCTGGGCCCTGTGGTGCCAAGGTGACAGGCCATTCTCCCTGGGTTAGGGACAGAGTGGCACACACAGGAAAAGTCAGGTCTTTTTAGTAGTTACTGCTTCCTACTTTGACAGAGACTATGAACTCTAAGTGCTTGAAATAGCTAATTAGCATAGCCAAAGGTAATTTAGAAGATCACGAGTCTTGTCTTACATTATGGAAACGTCAGATTCCTTATGCTTAAATGCAGAGAAAAGTAGCGACTGCTGTGTGTCTGCTTGTTCCAGAGACAATCACCCGGGTCACCCTTCCCATTTTAGCAATGGGAACAAGTTGCCTTCTTACTGACATTGCAGTGAGGATTTTACGAGGTGGGATTCCTCATTCTGCTTACAGAAAGTGATACAGATAGTCCATAATTCTTACCAGTGAAAATGTTTTGATCACACCCTCACTGAGCAGAAGCATATACTTTTCATTAACTCAGTCCTGTAATGTACATAATTTTTTTTGCTTGGAGAAGCCGAAAGAGCTTGCCTCTTCATTTAAGAGTAGCTCTAAGAGGCCATCTTGTCTTGCAGCATGTGCTTGAGCACATTCTTCTGCCAGCCTTATCTTTTTGAAAAAAGATGGGGTAAGTTTTTCCTGTCCTTTGCTGATGGAACCTCTGGTAATTTCTGTATTTGTCCATCAGCTGAAGAATAGAAATAAAGCCACAGACAGATCAGAAGGCAGAAAATTTGTCATGCTTCTAAGGTGGCCTTAGAAGTGAAGACCCACAGCTGTATAGCTGTGTAGTTGTATAGCTTTGGGGCCCTTCTTTGCAGTTGTACCACTGCAAAGGCAAATTACAGGAGAGTGGAAGAGAAGGTTGCAGTTGTTAGTGGGCTCCTCTGGATTGGTAATGAGGATATGAGACTGAATTCCCAATCCTGCTGTGTATAATAGTGAATGAGGTATGGCTTTGGCCTCTAGTGGCTGTTGCTTATTCACCAGTTCCTAGTTTATATCCCTTATACTCATATTTCCTTCTGAGAAAAGGTCATATTCCTGTTTTAATTCTTAAGACAGGTTCTCGTAGCACCAGGCATTTGAAGACAAAATGAAAATGGCATTGTTTCTCTAGGTTGGAAGAAGCTTCCTATTAAGCAGATATGTAAAATATTATGATTATTGAAGTAATTACTTCTCAAGGAGAAATAAAGATTACTTTAAGGACTGAGTACAATGTTAACAGTATAACTTTTTTTGAGCTATGTGTATAAAGTTCAGTGTCTTCTTCAGATTCAGTCAATGGGGTTCTGTTACATTAATGTGTTTTAATCTTATTTTATCCTTGTGTGTTTGACCAAGAATGTAATGTCATAGATTTTTTTGTTGCAATTCTTATCAAACCGTATATGAGGGATGAAAAATGGTCAAACCTGATGAAGTGTTATTATCAATAGTGATGAATAAACAGATGTTTTTAATGAAAATGTAAAATTTGCAGTATTTTTTTAATGTGTTTTTAGAGTTACCCAAATTTATGCATCTCACACACAAAATGTCTGTTGGGGAGACACATGCTTTTTAATGACCAAACCATAGCAAGAACTTTTCAGAATATAAGTACATTGTCACATCAACTTATGTTTCAAGAACACTAACATTCTGAGAGAAAACCAGGAAAGGTGTCACCTGACAGGGAGTAAAACACACTGACAGAATAATGAGCATCAGAGCAATGATGAAAATAAATTGATGATGAAAAACCTTTAAGAAGCCTTCAGTGCAGCAGTGTTTTTACTGTGACTTTCACTGCTCTTCCCTTGGGGGACATCCAGGTGACTTCTGTCTCCAGATCTGGAGGAGACCTGACTCTGCTGCTGGATCTTTGCAGAATGGCAATTTATTAAAGAAAAGGAAGTTTTTGATCTAAGACCAGATTTCATATGATGTTTTACCTTTGAAAGTAGCAAAAATTTTATTTATTTTTTTCCCCGTAAGCTTTGCCCGTGGAACATTTGTCCCCTGGAGTTTTTTACTTCCAGTGCTTAAATATCTCAAAAATTTGATGACTGTCCACAGGTGTGTTTGAATGTACTTCAAGCTGTACTTTATTTTAAACAGCAGGAATTAGGCTTTCAGAAAAATCAAAGAAACTCAAGTTATAATTCTACTTTGGAAGCCTAATAATAAAGACTGAATCAAAATATTGATACTAGTCTTTCTGTAGCACAGGATTTGTTTGGAACTTCTAACAAGATGTCAAATGCCACAAAAAGAAATAATTCCTGGGGGCTCTTACATGAGCTAAAATGTAGAAATTCTCAGCTGTGTTAATGGTCCAGAGGCAGCAGAACTCACTGTGGTGACCATGAAAAAGCTCTGTGTTTCTGGTTGAGGGACACCAATGGAATTTGGTATTGGTGATAAGAAGGACTGGAGAATGGCCCTGTCCCTTTGTGTGGGATTTTTTTTAATGACAGCTTTTATTGGGCAACATCTCTTCACTTCCAAAGATTTAAATTGTTGTCGTTGTTTTTAACACATTGTGATGAGTCATGTGCCACTCCCAGCCTGCTTTTATTTTTGCCATCACTGGGCAAAATCATAGTAATAGGTGGTTAGCAAAGTAAAATGTACCTTAGGAAAAGCTAGTTTATAGTTTTTTTCCTTAATAGCATCTGGCCAGCAGCTTTTGGGGGAAAATCTTTGTTTCAGGAGAAATAGAAAAAGCATTCACTGTTTAGTTCAAGCTTTGGAACTCCAAAGGAAATTGGATTTTCCACTGTATGGAGTGAGACAGGCTGCAAAATCTAGAACTTAAAAGTTCAATGGATTTTGATTTGTCATGAGGGTAGTATAAAATAAACATTTTCTATGCCAGTAGTTGTCTGTTTGTTCTATCTTGCCAAATTATAGTTTGTACTTCACCTTTAACATTTTTCCATATGGTTTATGTTTTGAGCTTGAATTTTCTGGGTTTTTTGTTTGTTGGCTTGTCTTTTTTTTCCTCTTTTTGTTATTTTGTGATTTTTTCCAGTGCCATATAACTATTGAGGAAATCTAAAAGAAACCACTAATTAAGAGGTGGTGATAACTAAGTAACAGCTGCTAAGGGCATGATTCAGCATCTCCTGCTGCAACTAGCTTCCCCCTGCAAGTTGTGAAATCTCAATCTCTCCTGTATTTGCAAAGTCCTTGGTAAAGAAGTGCAGGTAACCAGGGTGCAGGGACTGCCACAATGTGTGTGTTGACACCAGGTGCCCACCTGAGCCACTCTGTCACTCCTCTCAGCTGGGTGGGGCTGAGAAAATATAATGGGTCAAGATAAGTACACAGAGAGATCACTCAGCAATTGCTGTCATGGGCAAAACAGTCTTGACTGAGGGAAATTAATGTAACTTAGTGCCTGTCAAATATAGGATTATGAGAAATAAATCTTAAAACACCTTCCCTTCATGTCTCTCTTCTTTCTGGGCTCAGCCTCCAAATCTACTTCCTTCCTCCCAGTGAACAGGGAGTGAGGAATGAGGGCTATAGTCACATCATCACAGGTTGTCTCTGCTGCTCTCTTCTCCTCAGGGGAAGGACTCCTCCCTCTCTTGGCCTGCTCCAGTGTAGAGTCCCTCTCACGGGAGACAATCCTCCAAGAATTCCTCCTTTCCATGGGCTGTAGTTAATCACCAACCAAACCACCCCCTGTGGGGTCACAGAATTTGTGGATTACTTATGAGATGGGATTTTGGTTTTAAGTTGGAGGCCCTTTTAATAGTACCTTGTAAGAAATTAAGGTACCACTAATACCATCTTTTGCCTGGATGTCTGGCTCTGTGTGGGATGCTCCAGCTGTGCTGTACAGGCTGAACACTGAAGAGTTGGACTCAATGATCCTTGTGGGTCCCTTCCAACTCAGAATATTCTGTGATTCAGTTGTCACCTGTGGGAAGATAAATTCATGTTTTTTTCAGTTACATAACTGTGCATCACATTTGATTTAACTTATAGCCCAGAAATCTGACTGTAATGCACTCAATATGATGTGTGCATTTAAAACATGAAGGCATTGTCATAGGAAAAAATCAATGTGTGTATTATGACTTGATTAAAAGGGGATCATTAACACTTGAACAAGGCGCTAGTATCACTTCAGATGCATATATAGAAAACATGAATATCAATATGCCTTTGCTTTGCATAGGTATTGGAAGTGAAACAGTTCTATGATCAGCAAGAATTATGGGGTTTGCCGTGGAAAGTGCAGCAGAAGTTCTCAGCCTGATGAATGTAACAGAGCTCCTGAAGGTATATTTGGGAGAGGGGAAGGCTGCAGTCTCCCCAGATGTCCACCTGAGGCGGGGGGCAGGCTGACAGATCTGAGTACCGGGACCAGCTCAGAAGGCCCAGCCATGCAGATGCTGAGTGAAATGTCCAGATCTGAGTCTCTGCAGTGAGTCAGAGCTCAGGGGCTTCTGCCTTGGCTTCCAAATGTGCTGCCATCAGTCTGGTGTAATCTAATAGGCAGTGACCTTTAATTGCCTCTTGGCCTTATGGCATCAAGCTGCTACTGCCACAAATGACAATTAGTAAAATTCTTCTCATTAGCCTGGAGTGAACAAGGGGTAACATGATTAAAAAGTGCAGGGTAAGGAAGGTGTATTTTCCCTTATATTTTATTGCCATTGCAAAAGCATTCATATGTCTGCATGTGTTTGAATTTCAGAGTATTCTGAAATGATTGTGAAAACTAGCATTGTTGCTACTTATTTATTTAACAGTAGCAAAGAAGTTCTGGTTCAGTAGGTTAAAAGAAAGATCAAAGAGAAGACTGTTTAGTAGTTTCAGATAAGTTGTGGCAACTCGGTTTGGACTGTTAGCTTTCACCTGATTTACTTAATTTGCTGCCTGTGAAATACCCTGTCCATGGGCACATGAAGGCTCATTAATGTTGTTGAAATAATGTCTCTCTGCTTGCTCAGCTGAAGAAAAGTCAGGTCTGCAGCATCCCTGGAAGTGGGTCTGAATCTGAAAAACGGTGGTTGTTTATGTACAAAATGTTAATTGTCACGCTGCTTTCTTCAGACATAACTAATGTGGGACTTAATTTGGATACATTAGCTGAGAATCGTTACGTTCACAGGGGAAGTAATGCATTTGTCACATGTATTTGCTTTCTCATGCTTAATGCATAACATCCAACTTGACAATTCATGCACTTGTTGGTGAGTTTAAGCTTCTTAGATTTACTGTGTAAGGTGGTTAAGCTGCTGGTTTTAACTTCCAAGTGCCTAATGCTTTTTCCATGTCCTCACCTAGCTCCAGAAAAGTATCCCAGGCATGGGGAATGGGGCAGAGGAGAAGACAGAGAGAAACTGAGCTGTTCAGCCTGGTAAAAGATGTGAACTCTGAGTAATTAGTCAAGTCCCCAGGCAAAATGAATATAAAGTCAGATTCCTCTGTGGAAGGCAGCAGCATTAATTGGAAGCTTTAATTATTTTAAAGCACTGTATGCTGGATTTGTATGGACAATCTGTAAGAACAAATGACAGTCTTTTCAAAATTAGTTGCTGAATGCCATGGGGAGTAGAAGCAAATTTATATTCTAGTTTTGGGAATAATACTGAAATTTTCAATAGATTGGCAATTGGTAATAGGTCAGAATTTATTTCTGGGGATGCTATCATTTACATGAAAGAAAAATGTGAGGTGTGAAAGCTTTTACTGCAGAAATGAACTTCAGCTTAAGGTGGCTGTTTTAGGAGGCACCAGGATGCAATCAGCTTTTGCTGCATGCTGTTCACAGCCTGGCATGTGACTACCATTTGTCCCATTTTCAAAATCCTTTTCCAAAAACCTAATGTGCTGAAAGGAGAAAAACATAAGGAGAGGGATCAGAGTCTTTTTCTCCAAGTAATTCAATAACTTTTTCTACCTGACACAAATATAAATTATTTGCATCTTTATGTATGCACTTCAAAAAGGATCTGTCATGTGGCTGTAGCAACATTTTAATTCAGTTGGCTGAAATGACCAGTTAGAATACAGCACCACGTCCCCATGAAATGTTTTGTGCTGTAATGTATTTTCTTCCACCTTTAAAAAGTGTGATACCCATTCAACATGATTAACAGTCTGTTCCCAAAATCATCTCTTGTGATGCAAGCGATGGTGGAGTGTGGCAGGAGATCCTGCTTGTTTTGTCACTGTGTTTTATCGTTTAGCACTGCCTTGAAGCAGTGATCACCCTCACTGTGGTCTGCCTAACTGATATTGTAAAAATCACTCCAGAGAAGAAATTTTCTCTCGCCCTGAGAAACACAAGGGAAGAGTTTCAACAACACCTCATTTATTATTCTCACTGTTAGTGTGAGTGTCCTACTCTGGAAAATCATTATAATGAGGGGTTTCGTGGGGCTGGCAGGAAGTCAGGTGAGTCAACAGGTTTGAGAAGAGTCTGAATAGAAGCTGGGGCACTGCCAGCTCCCACAGCCACGTTATTTGTTTGCAGCTAGAACAGACAGTGGACTGATTTTCTTATTTTTTGAGTACAGAAGAGAAGGCTGTCGAATTCAAATGCTGATAATGTAACTTCTCCAAATGTCATCCTTCCAACTGCCATTGGTCATTTCTAGATTTATTTTTAATGTGATGTTCCATGTAAGTCCTTGTTATTTTGATGCAACAACACTAAAGATTTTTGGATTTTTTGACATATTTTGTGATGTGATCTCAAAAACATGGCATACAAAATATGGCATATACTGGAAAAACAGTATAACATGTTAGGAGAAATAATTTGATACATTTTTATATGGCATTCTTAGGGGTTTTTTTTACTTAAATTACCATTCACTGTAATTTTTTTCACATTTTTTCCTCCATCTCCTCATTTTCTACATACATTTAATTTTTCTACCTCTTCCCAATTAAATGCATGGAACAAAATAATGAAAATCAGTTCAATGGTTCTGTTTTAACTGCCTGTATTGCACAGGTGCATTTTTTTTCTACAAGACAGTGTGAATTGTGACAATGCTTTAAAGTCTGCAAATGTCATATTTTCTGCTCAAGGCTGGGTGAAAACTTTGTGCATAGAGTTTCAATGTTGAACAGCCTTTGAGAAGACAATTTTATGTCACAAGTGTAATTTTATATCCTGAACTTTGTAAAAGTGGTTTCCTCTTTTGTATGCATTCTGTATTTTATATTGTTAGAAACATGCTCTTGAATAAGTTTCTCAAACCTTTTATGCTATAAGTGTCACTTGGTGGCAAAACTGTAAAAATCCACATTCAGTGAAAGATTAATATTAGTAAAAGTTAAGAAAAAAAAAATGTAGGTCAGCATGGGTGAAGTAGGTGTGAGTGCCATCTGCTAAGAAAATAGCTTTCAGTATTATTCCTTCAACTTCATATGTTGTTTTAGTCATTTTAGACATTTAGTTTTAAAAAAAAAAAACTTTTTAGTGTCTTCTTCTAAGACATTGCTGTGTTCTACTTTCATTTTCAGAATTCATCAAGAGAGTTATATGAAGTAAGACTTGTTAAGTATTGTCAGAATTCACTGTATGCACTAACCATAATTAACCACAGGTTTGATTTATTTCTGTGTCATAATTCCTGATGGTCTAGCAAAGCCAATGCCATATGCCAGCAGTTTAAAAACTAACAAAACTGATGAAGGATTGGAAGGAGACTAGAGAGAGGGTGCAAAGACTGGTGGAACTTTCTCAATATTAAGATGTTTAAGGGGAATCTACATCACTTGTGAAAGCTTCTGTTTATTGCTGTTTTATAGCCTATAATTAAAACCCAGCTTGTTAGTTGCTGTTCAAGTATAACCAACCTCAAGAATGCTATGAAGCAACACAAATGTTGGTTTGTACACATTATAAAACTCTTCATGTTGTTGCCTGCCATCTCTATGGCCTGCTTGCAGTGACTGGAGCTGAACTGAAAAAATGCATACTACTTAGAAATCAAAAATATGGATTCTTTAGTTGTACCATCCTTTCACCGAGCTCAAATCAAGTTCTGTGTAAATTATTCATTCTCTCATATTGCTGAGGCATCCTAATTAAAACCTTCCATCTTTTAAACTCTAAAAATACTTGCGAATGAGAGCATAGCTAAAGCTTTTTTTTAATCATGGGCCATTTCATTTGTTTTTAATTAAATTCAAATAGATAGCTGCTAGCTTGTGCCAACCTGAATCTAAATGTAAAATTAGGGACAGAGTATCTTGTTCAGAACTGTCTGGATCAATTGAAAATAACACTGCTTCCACTTTCTTGGCCACCAGCTGGTGATGACCATCCCAAAGCAAAGTGTGTGAACTACTTGCTGTGACAAAAATCATGCTCTACTGAAGTGGATCAGAGAGGGCTCCTGTGATTTATTATTATTTTAAGTTTATTTATTTATTGGCAGGGAAACTACTGATCTTCAGGAAAGGACAGTAACAAATTGCTTGGGAGCAAGAATTTCTTTAATTACTTTGGCAGATTTGAAAATTAATATGGGTTTGAGCTCTGACCCATCAATGGAGGCATTGAACTGCTATTGAGACCCATAAAAGTTCTCAGCAGCTTTGTATTAACTCTGAGCTCTATTGCTGGAGGCAGGCCAGATGTTTACCTTGGGATGTCATATTTTACTAGACTTGTATAAAACTTACTGCATTAAAACTCTTTGGGTCCTCCTTGTTCCTTTTTCACAGTTTTCCTTTTTTTGGCTAATCTCTGAACTGGCTTTTAGATTTTGTATGTTTGTAGCTAGGCAGAGGCAGGGCAAGATCTGGCATGGATCTGACTCACTCTGAGATGGACCTTCTGATCTTCCCAAATAGAGGTTTGCAGCTTCTGCAGCTTTGTGCTTACCAGCTGTGTCCAAGTTGTAACCCTAGTTGGATTTGTCTTCCTCTCCAAAATTTCAGAACTTAAGGACATGGTGGTGGAATTGTATTATTTGAGGTGGGAAGAGGATCCCCTTTACAGTTCTTTCCTGTTCAAGAGCTGCCCTGTTAACCAGAGACCCTCACTTTTTGTGGCCTACCTGTTTTTTTTGTCTGACCCAGCTGTTGTGATTGATAATTTCCTGTTTCTTATTAATTAGGTAAACCATTGCATGTAGTCATTCAGATTTATAATCTGGATTCCCACATCTCGCATCTCTCTGCTTCTAGGCCTCTTAGTTCATCTTTTCCCTATGCCATGAAGATAATGTTGCAGAAAACTTGATCCATGGAACCGCTTTCCTGGTTCCCATTGTCAAGGTGTTCATTACAAACATAAATATGAATGGATTTAAGACCAGATGTGGTGCAGAATCTTCCGAGAGTGTGGTTCATGGCATCTGTGACTCATGGTTCCTGCCACCTGCCTACATGGGCGTGGGTGATGTGTGTTTCCAGGCAAAAGGACAGCTGCAGGCATCCTCCTGGCTGTCCTGGAGGAGCTCCTGCTAAAGCTTTAATAGTTTTAATTTGTATTTAAAATGAACACATTGCTGTGAGAGATTTAGATTAGATATTAAGAAGAAATTCTTTACTTTGAGGGTGGTGAGGCACTGACTCAGGTTGCCCTGAGAAACTGTGTGTGTTCCAACCCCAGCAGTGTTCAGTGCCAGGCTGGATGGGGCTCTGAGCAACCTGGTCTAGTGGAAGATGTCCCTGCCCATGGCAGGGGGGTTGGAACTGGATGATCTTTAAGGATGATCAAGCCCAAGTAGCTAAGCCATTTGATGATTCTCTGGTTCTCTATGTATTTTTTTCCTTCATGCTGGCTTAATTGAAAACTTGGAATTGGTTAACTCCTACCTTTTGTCAATGATGATAAAATTAATTAGCGCTTGTAGTACTAATTGTCCTCAGGATGATTTATATGTTATTATTTCCTACAATGCATTTCTAAATTGCTGATTTTTGTTTGCACATTGTGTGTTTAGAAACAGGGTGTTGAGAAATTTGTGGCCTCGCACCTAAGGTGGTGTTAGAAAGAGTTAACACTGATCTGCTAACAACTCCCTGCCCTTGTTCAGAACACCACACACCTCTTTTGTGGTTTCAAGCTCTCTTAATATGAAAAACCTTCTGGAAAAAAAAAAATCTACAGATTATTTAAAAGAAAGCTGTAATGCTACATATGTAAGTACTAATATTGTAAAGTATACTGAAAAAGATGTCCTGGAGTGGACTTAGAGACAGAAGCCTCTAAAGATACATTAAGTTGATCAAGAAATGCTACATTTTTATAGTTCATCATCATTGCACTTTATAAAATGTGTAAATGAATTTCTATGCATCCTAAGAAGAATTGAATCATGTTACCACAATTATTAAAGTTAGTAAGATTTAAATTTTGAGCTAATAGGCCTACTTACAAAGGAAAAATACTGAACATTCTCAAAGGGAAGTGCTTTTACCTTTGTACCTTTTTTCTTTTATTAATTAGTGATACACAGGACGAACAACAATTCCAATGTATCATGAAAAAACAGATTTCTGAGAGGGGATCAAAATTTTTGTTTGGTTTGTTTGGTGGTTTTTTGTTTGTTGTTTTTCATGTTTGTTTTTTTTTTAAAGAAAGTAGATGATGCCAAAGTGTGAAAGGTAAAATAACACATTAAAGAGGACAAAGCAGGTTTCTTGAATCCTGCCTCTCTTTAATGAACATGTCTAGCTTTCCTGTATGAGATAAAGAATATGTGCTGTGTTTGCTGGTCACAGCATCCTCATATTTCCCTTTGGCTTTGGTGAGCATCATTCCTGGGCCACTAAAATTCTTCCAGTGTTTCTGTTTGCTGTTCTACTTGAAACCAGAGGTGGCTGGGTTTGGGTTTCTTTCTCCATAGTTAAACCAATTATGTCAGCTGGTTTAATAAAATATTTTGTTTGCCTTGGTAGGTTTGTGCATCTCACAGCATTATGCAGTCCATCAGGTCACAAAGAGCCAGTCTGATTCCAAGTTACACTGATGTCTTCAGTGATTTGACAGAAAAGTGATGTCTTTTTCTTGATATGCAGGCAGTTCTGTCTTAAGATCTTGAATTACTACACGCTGGCAGACTGACAGATATTTCCGGAGCTAACATTGTGCCTATCAAAACTGAATCCGGGACAACAAACTGTGTATTTCAGTAACACTTTATCAATAATGACTGCAGTTTTGAAAAGGAATAAGCCTCAGGGCTTATGTGAAATATCTTTGTTTTAGTGAACAAAGCAAAGCTTTAAGTAGTAAGAGCAGAAAAATGAAAGACAAC
The DNA here is from genome assembly GCF_971803275.1 of Cyanistes caeruleus. Classification (NCBI taxonomy): domain Eukaryota; kingdom Metazoa; phylum Chordata; class Aves; order Passeriformes; family Paridae; genus Cyanistes; species Cyanistes caeruleus. The sequence goes on from NC_141701.1 coordinate 120,274,625, forward strand.
CAAGCTCCTGCCAAATGTTTCCCACTTAGGGATGTTATCACTAAGAGCTGGGCCTTTCCAAGGTTTTTAGTGCAGACAGTAAAGTGATACCGTGTGCCTGTTATTTTCCTTGCTGAAAATGATAATAAGCTTGTCTCTCTCTCTCTCTCTTCTGTTGCCTGATCACCTTTTGTAAGGTTTTCTCTAGCTGAGCAGCAGTTCAGTGCAAACAGACCTGCTCCTGGTTTGTTATTTGAGCAGTCTTTGACTGTCTACCTCATTAGCACTGCTGTGTGCAGTGTGCCTGCTCCCTGCCCAGGGTTTGGTCACAGCTCAAGGGCTGTTGTTTTCTGCTCCACCCTCTTGCTAGGGAGACTGTGGAGCCCTCTTTCACTGGGTTACAAATTGTCTCTTGTGTTCCCCCAGCTTTTGGCCTACTGGTCAAGTGCTCAGCCGTGCCCAGACTGGACGGGTCGTGTGCAGCCCCATCAGTCGTGCTAGTGAGCCCTGAGCTGCCAGGCCAGCCCCTTTCTGAAGGGGGCAGGGAGAGAAGAAGAATATTAATGATTTAGGACCTGATTGTGAGCTAGGTTAGACCTGTTAGTTATGATTCTCCACTGTGATTGAAAGCTGGGTGGAGAAGGTAGTATGACAGCTGACTAATTGCTGTAGAAATACTGTCATTACGGTGTGTATTTTCTGTATCGCTCGTCACCAAGACTTTTAACATGTCTATCTAGTTTATATACCCAGTAAGTTTGGGTTTTTGCTACAAGTAAGTGCAATCTATCAGAGAACTCCTGGGGGGATGGAAACAGTGTCGAGAATATGCATTTAAAATGAATCATGTCATGTGCAGTATAATAGTCAGTTGCTGTGGCAGATGTGAGGAAAAGGTGGTATTTTTATATGTACGCATATTTCAGGAAGCTGGATGACCTATTTCTAAATTTATATAATATTTTTTATAATGTAAGGATTGAATTATCTGCCCCAAGGTTTAGTGAAGCAGAAAAATATTTGCTTTGCTTCAGGAAAGTCTAACTAGACTTGACATTGATGTTGTTTGGTGTCTTTCTTGGGATGTATTCTACTGGATTGTTTCTGGGGTTTTGTTTTGTGGCTTGTTTTTGTGGTTTTGGAGTTTCATTGCTTTCTGTGCACTGGAACATAGAGGATTTCCTTTCATCAGGTGTTGAACATTATACATGATAAGCAATCTCTAGTTAAATGCACTACAATTGTTTGTCTGGCTCTTCCCCTTTCCCTCTCTGTCTGTCTCTCTTGATTAGACAGGAGAGTTTTCTTTGAACTAAATTTTCCTCATTTGGGCCACTGACATAGCATGATTAAATTACTACAGAAGCCTACTTAAGGAGACAAGATAGATGGATCTGTTCCTTTACATCACAGACTACTTCAGAGTAGTATTTTTTCATGTCTGATGAAAACATCTGCTCAAGAGAAGTTGTGATTTGGGTGAGCACCTATCTGACAGCAGGCAGTTCTGAAATGCTTCCTGTTATTGTTGGTCTCCCTAAGCTGTTTGAACTTTTGCTTTCAAAGGTAGGTTTAATAACCTATCAGTAAGAGTTGATTTAAGCTGCTTTATGTTTGTTTCTGAGAATTTTCTTCAGTAAAGAGAATAGCTAGTAACAGAACAGGATTTATGGGCTTTGACCTTGGGTAGTGTGCATCTTAGAGTAATTGAGGAACAGCAAATACCTGCCTTGAAAAGGCTTCTCCAATAGTTATACACAGTGTATCTGTAGCCTATAAATAATTCTTTCCTATTTTGAGCCAGATGAGACACTGGGATAGATTAAAGTGGCAAATTTAACTATAACAGAGAGGGACATTAAAGCAATACTAGGAAAAGACTATTGCTTTGTTTATCCAGGCAGACAGGAGTGAATGTAATTTAATAATAGGTGCAGAGCAAAGGTTTCAGCACAAAGTCTTTTTTAATTCTGTGAAAGTCACTCAGTGTTGCTTGCATCTCTGCTTTGGATTGCTCAGTTCCATGTTAGCTGTCCACCTGACTCTCATCAGGCTTTATGTTGTTTCTATTCTTCTATCCGAAAAACCTTAATTGACTACAGAATGAGATGTACACTTCCAGTTTTGCTTCTCAATGTTCCTTCAATGCTGAATCAGCTTTGAAGCAGCTGTTAAGGCTTTATTTTTCCTCCAGAACCATGGCAAAAATAATTGCATAATGTTGATTTTTTTTTTTTTTTACTGCAGTTATACATAATTTTTTTCCTGAAATTCACTTCAAAATCTATGATTTTGCTGTAAGCTTATTGTTTTCAGAGTTGTGAGAGGTACTGCAAGGCTGCTTTGAACCTGTGTGATTTTAAAGGTTTGAGGACAACCTGGGATAGTACTTTTTTTTAAAAAAAAGCATTGTATTCCTGTTTTACATATTATCATATGTTTACATTAGCTGTAATTGATGTAGAATGATAAGGCTCTTACTAACAGATGATAAGTAGAGATAAGTGCTGTTTATCATCTTATGGTGTAGCAGCTCTAACTAATATTTGATGCTCATGTATTCTTAATTCTTCAAAATGCACCTGGTGAGGTCATTTGCAGAGGTACTCTTGGCCTACTTTTGCAGCTGTTGACTTTATAGAAAAGAATTAGGCCAATACTTAGCACTCATGAAAATTACTGTCCTAAATTTATTTGGATTTGCCTCAGCCTCACACCTTTAAGTTGTCTTTTTGGAGTAGACCGAAGTAAGTGGCCCTGTGTGCTCCAGAGAAATGTGGGAACAAATACAATTCTGGGGCCATCCTGTGGCGTGGAAAAGAGCAAATTTTAATGAATCTGAAGCAATTGGATCATGAGGACCTAAAAAAATCAATTTTTGTTGCAATCTTCACTTCATTAGCATAACACTGCTTTTTATGCTTGCTTTAAAGTTGTAATTGCTCTTACACCTGGTGGCCTTAATTTCCACAGGTAATGCAAAATATCATTTTCCCTAGAGACACCTAGGCACTACTGCTGAAAGCCAGTCAAGCTAGGATGTGGGATCAGTGTTTTCTCACCTTCCTGGAAGAATAAGTGAGTTACTGTTGAAGAGCAGCCACAGTTTTCTTTTTTCTCTTCTAAACTTGAAGAGAATTTTAAAAAATAAGCACAAAATTATTGCTAGAATATGTAACTGTTTTTATGGAGGAGCTGGGGGCATTATTTTTATTCCAATGCACTTTTTCATGCTCAAATCTGGAAGTCTTAAGGTAATAAGTTAAATTACTAGGAAACACTAATAGAATAAAGCACTTTGGAGAGAGGACACATTTTTCACTCCTGAATTCTTCAGGGCTGGTAAGAAAAGTCCAGCCCATGCAGTAATTCATTTGAAGGAATAAAGGAAAATTCAAAAGCCCAACTTTAGAAGTAGACTGACAAAATACTTCAGGTGCACTCTGCTGGATTTACCTCACCTGTCTCCTGCTCCTTTTTCAAGCACCTCTTGTTAGGTAGTGACTCATCTTCAGCTCATTTGAGTTCTGGAAACGTGCCCATCTCACTCTTTTTGATTCCAGAAGGACAAATGACATTGCCCTAGGAGATCTTAAGTGCTTTCTTAGGTGGCATAAGTCTGTGTCTGTCTGACGTCAATGCTAGCAAGTGGAGCAGTGCAGTAAAACTGGATCCTTGTAGTCAGTCACTTAGAAGACCTAACATCAGCCACTGCCCAAGACTCCTCAGGACTAGCTCTAGCCTGGTGTTGTGGACTCAATGCTTTGAGCTCTGGATGCAGTCCTGGAGCATATTTAATCGAAAAGGGATTTGGTGTCCATGCTCCAAGACTGACCTGCAGTGCAAACCTTGTTGTTAAAGGAGATTTGCAGAGGGAGTACCCCACTGCTCTGTCCTAAAACATTAGTGTAGCCAAACTTTAAGTTCATTTAAACTCCACACCAGAAACATGATGATAGAAATATTCCTACAATTATATGCCTTCTCTCTGTGTTGAAGTCCAAGAGACCTCTAGGGTTTCTTGAATTTCTTGATACTTCTATGACATCAGAACTATTATGCTGTGTGTTCAAACAGGCAAAGGACATTGTATATGATAAATTTAGTGTTTCCTGGAGATATATACTGCGCTTTTTGCTGCAAATTAGAGCCTGTTTCATGCCATAAACTTGGCCAAGATGCCAGATAGTCACCAGAGAAAGCTGAAGGTGCCCATTCTGAACAAGAGCAGTGAAGGGAACAGGGATTTATCTGGGCAAAGCGTGTTCCAGAAGCAAAGAGCTTGCTGCGTGGTTTCAAGGGGATATCTGAACAATGAGTTTGCAGGAGAAGTGTTTCTGTTCCTGTTGAGAGTGTTTCACCCCTGCTTGTTGATACAGATGTTACCATGTTATTAATACCATGTTGCCAACTTAATACCATTCAGTTACCATTAAACTCGTTTTGCTAAATGGAGCTTGAAAGTAAGGAAGAAAGTTATCCTTAATATTTATTCCATAGTTTAAAACCTGAGCTACTTCTAAGTTTTAAAGAAATAATTTTAAAAAAAGGAAATAAATCTAAGCCTGTTAAAAGTATTATTTCTTAATGACATGCCACTCAAATTTGTCTTCCAGATAAAAAGTGACCATACCTGCCCCAAAATGCACTACACCTAATCTCAGTCATAACTTCAGTCTCAAATCCATTTGTTGGGCCCAAATCACAAAGACCTTGCTGTCACATTGCTGTCCTGGGGTGGTTTTTTTTGCCTTCATTGTGTTCACTGCCTTTGTAGCTCTGTGATGCTTCCTGGAATATTGTTTACCAAGCTGACTCACCTTCACTCCTGGAAGAACCCCAGGAGAGTTCATTTCTCACCTCACTTGTGGAGGTTGGGGCTGTATCACAGATTTGTTCTGGAGGTAACAGAGTATTTCTAACTAGGTAAAGTAAATGCCAGAAAGAGAGGTTGTGTTTCAGGTGAAAAGAGGGCATGTTGATTGAAATGTTACAGCAAGCTATATTGCCAGAAAGCACTGAAGATTGAGAAAGGTTTCTGTTCAGAAGCTGGATGCTTTGGACCACAGCTGCAGGGAGAGAGGTTTAAATATAGCACCTGGTTTTAATTTTGTGTTATGGTTGGCTTTTCTTATCTGTGGCTTTTGATGTTTTATTTTTTTAAGGAAAATGAATTCTTAAAATGCACAAAATGTTTTACTAGGGATCTGAAATTACAGCTTCTCTCAGAATAGAATTTAAACCTCTTCAAGAAAAAAATGAATGGCAAACTTCAATAATCAGTGATCCCAGCTCAGGACTGTGTTGTGGCAGTGCAAGCAAGGCAATTGTGAAGTAGTGCCTCCCTGTTTTGGCAATGAAATCTCTCTTTTCTCTGTGGAAACTTCCTTACCTTTCTCAGTGGTTGTTCTTGGACTCTGCCTAACTGTGAATTCTTTGCCCGAGGCAATAAAATTCAAAGCGATACACAATTTTTTTCAGCCACCTCAAGTTTTGGGAAGCATCACCCTTTTGTAATGTCCTCTATTTGTTGTTTTGTTTTGTTTTTAAAAAAGTATGCAGTTACCATGACAACTTTTACCCGTGCTGGAACTCCGTTACTGGGAGTTCCTGGCATGGCTTTTATTTGCATGTGCTGCAAGGAGCACTGTTATTAAACAGACTGTTAATTATTCTTCCAGTCCCTCACTGAGACAACTGATGAGACAGTAGACAGAGCTTTCTGACACCATGTAAAAGTGGTTGTGCACAGCTCTATGCAGCTAAGTTTTCATCCTCACTACTTTTAGATACTACTCTTTTATGCAGAGGTTGGGTTTTTTCCCTTATAGCATGAAGCTGTGCTTAGTTGTTTAAATTATCAAGGAACAGAGAAAAAGAGGCATTTATTTGATTGCATCATGATTTTTGGTGACATTTTATTGGATATTTGCCTCTCACTTTGGATCAATTTTGGGCCATTTCGTCTAGATACTTATGACTTTCTTTGTGTGTTTTTATTAGTTTTTTTATTACTTTGTCCTCTGAATAAATACCAATAATTAAAATGTTTTTTTAGGATTCAAAATTCACGTCATTCCTGTTTGAGACTTCCAAATTTATCTTAAAATGATTGTTCAATTTATTTCTTATGAAATATAGTAATGTGCTCAGTTTGTGTTACTAAAGAGTTTATTATGATTAATGCTAGAATATGGCAGCAAGAGACAGTGTCTGATAACTTGGGTTTGTGGTTTTTTTTTCTTTTCCCTTTTAGGAGTTTCCATGGGATACAGATCATGCCACTGGACTGCATTTGGATAAAGGATGAGCTCAGTGTTTCTCTGAGGAGTCTTCCAACACATTTTCCTAATTACCTTTTAATGGTGTTCTAAGTGAGCTTATGTGAAACAAATAGTATTGGATCATGAGTGAAGAAAAAAACTTTGGTGCATCCCAGAAAATGCTGTCTCCTTCAAGAAGTACTAGCAGCTGCTCCTCCAAGCAGGGAAGTCGACAGGTACTTTTTTCACCAAATGAAAGCTTTGCTAAGATTGGCTGCTGCTTTTTTCCTTGGATATATGCAAATCTCTTAAACCTTGTTTTCCTGTTGCTTGCTTGTTTTATTTCATCACTTCTTTGCTCTCCTCTTTTTTCTTTTGTTTATTTCTTGGGTTTTTTGTTTGTTTTTTTGTTTTGCTGGTAGCAGCATCCTAGCTAAATGCAGTGAACACATATTACTGAATAGCAGGCATGTATAAAGCTGGAATGCTTACAGTGAATTTTGATTTCTATCTTATTGTATGTATGGTGTCTTTATGGTGAAATGGAGCTGCTGCAGCAACTTGGTCTCAGTGGTTTGATCCTGAAATACCAAATCTTTTCTGTTAGGCAGAATATTTTTTTTTTGCGGCAGAATATTGTGTAACTGCTCTGTTTATTTCAAGTTTCCAAGGAAAGGTGTGCATGAATGTGTGAAAGATAATTCATTTTTTATGAACCTGACACAGGGCTTCTTTGAATGCCCATGTGTGCTGGTTGTTGCTGTAGAACTGTAGATAGCAAAATGAGTATTTGTTTAACACGATGCATCTGTGGGCCAAATGTAAAGGCTGCTTTGTTTTCTGCAGAGATGATGCTAATCTTTAAACCTCTCAGTTTGAAAAGATGTGTCTACAAGTGTTTGCACCTGACAGGTGAGGCTGCTGAAGACAGCTTTGTTTGTGGGCAAGAAATGCTGACCTGCAACCGCACTGAGAATTAAACTTTAATGTGCTCAATCCATGTTTGCAAAGTCATGAGCAAAGTGCTCAACATAAACTTTTATGTGTACAAGTGCTGGCTTAGTGGAGCTCTTGAAGCTGCCTGAGGCAGAGATTTTAATTGGAGTTGAGCATCCTGATCCCTCAAAACCTTTGGAGTCCTCATCTCTGTTTTGAAACAGCACCTGCTCTTCTAGGACTTCTGGCCCTGTTCATACAGTTGGCAAAGCAGACAAATGTTTGAACAATTTACCATTTTTTAAAGTGCTGTGCATTTCTAGTATACTGAGCAATAAAGTCCTTGCTCTTAGGACTTCTTTTTTGTTTTCCTGCAATATTATCTTTTATACCCTCCATATGAGATTACCTTTGAAAATCATAATTTAAAGTATTTGGTATTGTCTGTTCAACAGTTTGTGTCTGTCAAGTGCTATAATGTGTTATTTAAATAATAAGATTTACATGAGTATGACTAAATCCACTGGTGTTTAATACAGCCAGTATAAGAAACCATACTTATGCCATTTATTTGCCCTTTTCATCTGTATATTAGTTTAAATAAAAATACTTTAGGTGTTCCATTAAGAAAACAGCAACTATCTAAAGTTGCATGAAACTGTTAAAAATCCCCTACTCAGAAAAGGACCACATGTTGTAAAATAACCTTCAGGAGCTTTTGTTTATTTGTTTGGATTTGTCTTGGTGTTTTTTTCAAAATCCTGATAGGATAGTGGAATATAAGGCTTCTACTGATACTTTTTGATTGATAGTATCCTGAAAGTTTAAATGAAGTTGCCAGGTGCTGTGCAGGTCAGGGAGTGACATACTATGATTTTTGTGTTCTTTTCATATTCCAGCTCCATGAAGGCTTATTCCTCCTTCAAACACTTGCATCTCTCGTGCTTGTGGGTTAGTGACAGATCTTCCCAATGGTGCTTTTCTCTGTGCTGCTGCTCTGAGCCAGTACTTCTTTGAATCTGATTAAGTAGAAAGAAGATCTGAAAACTGTAGAGGAAAGAAGAGTTTGAAGCAGGGTGAAGTTTGCCCTAAAAACAGCAGGATCTAAATTCCAAGTCTCCTGATTTCCTAGATGCAGGCTTTATTGCTGGTGTACGCCAGCACCAAGTGAGTGACCTGAGGCTGGGATAGGGAAGCACAGTAGTGCCAGGCTGCTGTGCCTGCTGAAGTTTGGTTGCATGTTGGAGGGCTGTTTGTGTGGAGCATGACTCCTGTGATGCAGAAAACGAGCCACTGTGCTAGAAAGGAGTTGACTTAAGCAGGGCTGCAGGACTGTGAGGGATCCACTCCTTCCTTTGCTGCACGTGGTGCTTGTTTCCTGCCCCATGTAGTACATTTGCTGTGTGAGCTGAATAGGCTGACAATTAATCCTCTTCTGCTAAATTCACCTTCACTTTGAAGCCCCATGAGAAGTTGGAGGCTACTGCCACTTCCCAGCTCTTTGCTTTTCTCTTCCCCTCTCCTTCAGTTATGGAAAGGGATCTCTGCCACAGAGACGCAACTCAAATTGAGTTTTGTGAGGAAACAAAACCTGCATTGACTTTCCTTAAACTTAAATTGACCTGTGATCAAAAGAAGGTATGTTGTGCTAGTTATTTTTAAATCCAATATGTTAACTAACTTTTAAAATAGATCCACCAGGAAAAAGCTTTGTGACAGGAGAACTATTTAAAAAAAAACTCATGTTCCATAAAAGAAAATTAAATAATTTCTGCCAATTTTATGAACCGTAACAAATGCCTTAGTTGCAGTTGATGCCAACCCTTATCCTCCACAAAGCAGGTTTCTATTTTTGGCAGTTTTAAATATTTGGTACAACTGACTGCATTTTGCACTGGAAGAAAATGTGGCACTGTCATCTGTTTCCTTCAGGGAGCTGCAATCACAGGCGTCAGTCTGAGAGCCACTCGGAATCATTACTTCATAACTTCCCCTGAAATAATTTGCCTTAAGGAGCTGTATGGTGCAGAATATTGCAGAAAATGAGAAGGCTTTTATTATATCAAACCAAGAAAATGAATACATTTACCTGATAATGGATTTATCCCTGAAGACCAAACTCCATGGTTTTTTTCCTCAGCCGTAGACCAAGTATGAGCCAAGGAGTGTGTACAGTGGGATTTTTCTGTGCTGATCTGAAATGAGCACCTCTGGACCTGAGAAAAGCAAAAATTTTGGTCCTCCCTTAGCCTCAAGTGAAATTTCTTCCCAGACAGCAAATGTAGTGTTGATCATTTTGTGTAGATTTTGGCCCATAATGATGCAAAATATTTTGTAGTATCATAATCTTAAAGCACAACCAATCTAGACATCAGACTTACGCTAGAATTGTTAATGCCATTCATCTGGGAATTTTGGGGTCTTTTTTGGGGGGGTGTCATTGTTTTTTTGCAAGTTAGTGCCATGTTTTGAGCCATCTCTTTCAGTTCCCTATTGCAGAGTAAGAATAAGCAAAAAGGAGTATAATCTGAATGCTTTCAAGAAATCCTTTGTCTCCAATTTGCTCCTCTGCTATTTCAGAGGGATGAGTAGAGATGATAATTGACCAGCCTGGTTCATTTGCCTTCATTTTAGAGAGTAAGCAGTTTTCTTTCACTTCTGCAGCTGCTCCCAGGAATAGCCAGCTGACGCTTTTTCCTCATTCAGTGAGGTGTCAAATCTTTCGCAAAACAAAAAACCTGGTCAAGATCTGTAGGGTCTGGGTTCAGCAAATGGATCCAAAACCAGTCACAGCAGCAGTGTTTTTGAAAAATGTGAAAGTTTGATCAGGTGGGAAAGGTTGGATTCTTCTGGAAAAATGCATGTGGAAGAGGACCAGATTGTGCTAATGCATCATGGCACCTTGCATGTATCTAGAGCATCCCCAGACTGTTAATTCTGTGAGCTTTTAAAAGGATCCATTTCTAATTCAACTAAGCTACCTTTATGTACAGCTGACAGTTGAACTGTGAGGTTCCCAGGGTAGAGAGATAAGTATAGCAGACTTGCCTTCTACCTGAGATTTGGCAGGCTACCAAGCCCACTTGAGGGGAAGCAGTGCTTCCACTTCAGCTTTTCTTCCCATTTTCACACTTTTTATTTGAGAAGGCACATTCTAGGGCACCTTGCTGACCTGAAGAACTGTGATAAATATGAGTTTCCTGCAGGAATGCGAGAGACAGCTCGGGTCTGTGCTGCATGAGAGGTCCAGGGAAAATTGGATTTGTAACGGAACGTCGTATTCTGTATTAAAAGTTTGATCAAAACTATTAACATTGTATATTCTAGATGGTGTCATTGGCTGAGCTATATCTCAGCTGATTCCTTTCTCTTCACCTCACACATCCAGTATCATGGGTCTGTCTCACTTGAGGAGTCCCTTTCCTTCTAAGCTTTTCTGTATAGAAAGGTGAGGCTCTGTGGTTACTCACTGCGGCCTTTTTGAGTACTTAACAGAGAGTATAAAAAAGACAGAGCATGATTTTTTACATAGTGGTAGGATGGGGGGAATGGTCTCAAACTGAAAGAAGGCATATTTAGATCAGCTGTTAGGAGATTTTTTTACTGTGAAAGTCATGAGACCACTGAAGCAGGTTGCTCAGAGAACTTGTGGATGCCCCAGCCCTGGAAGTGTTCAGTGTCAGGTTGAATGGGGCTCTGAGCAATCTGGTCTAGGGGAAGTTGTCCTTGCTTATGGCAGAGGGGTTCAAACTAGATGATCCTGTAAGGTCCCTTCCAGCCCGAGATAATCTATGATACTGTAAATCTTTCTTGACTGAGATCAAATTTCTGCCTGTCGCCTGCAATCAGACCACTCTTTCAATGGTATGCTGTGTTTATGCATGACCAAACTCTGAAAACTTGATCCCAAACCTGGAGAAAGTTCTTTCATTAGGTCCAACATGAGAATATTGAAAAGGATCTACTGTTTACTACTATCAGATTAATTCTCAGTGGAAAAGTTACGTGTTTGGGTACTGCAGTTTAATGTATTTTGGCAAGACAAGGGAAATAGCTTGCTTGGTATTTGGGCAAAGCAGCTTCTAAGTTCTTCTTGTCTACTTTCAAGAAGAAAGAAACAAAACCATAAACACAGCATTTTTCTTAATCTTGCAGCTCTTCCTCTTAGTTCTGAATTAGAATTATATGACAAAATGTGTTCCCTCAATAAAAATTTTGGTTAGGACAACTGCACCTTTGACTTGTGCAAGTCCAGCCTCATTGGGTGGTCTGTAGGGTGTTGGTTGACAGGAGCTGCTCAGCCCCACATTCCCACTGCTTGTGGCCTATTGCATGCTGAGTGTTGGGAGACCAAACTCAAAACAGGAAAGCAGAGCAGCTTACCCATTTATTCTATTAAATGAGGCACAAGGAAAGTAACAGAGAAATAATGGAGTGCTACCCAAGAGTATGGTGGAATTCATAGATGCCTTTTCAGATATGGTTTGTTTGTAGTGGCTTATTACGCAAGTAATGAGCATATTACCTGATGTAATTTTTTTCTGGGTTTATAGAGATGAATTTTAAGGATTCTGAAGATAGATGAGTGAGGACAGCTAGCACACTTGCTGATTTTTTGTTTAATTTTGTTTCATTTTTCTTTTTATGTTTTTTTTTGGAGCCAGTCAAGCTCTATTTGGGAATACTTCCCTACGTATCTTGCAGGGAGCACCATGAGTACTTACCTACCTGGAATAGTTCTCTTTTCCCTAATGTGCTTCACACTAGTCCTTTTTTGTTATTATGCTCTATGTATGCCTTATCTTTTTCAAATGTAAAGGGATGGTACTAGCACATACCATTTCCTGACAGTTATTTATAATTCTACATCTGCCAAATCCTGGCAATAAATAATTCATGAGATCTCTGATCAGAAATCTTGAAACTCATGTTACATTGTCATTTGTAGTTGTTCCATAAATAAAAACTATAAAAAACTATGAGATTTAGACTCATCTCTGTTTTGTTGCCGCAAGGTCCCTCATTTAAGAGTTCCTGGTGGCAAAAAAAATAGAGATTTCACTTTTAATTAGTTTTACCTGATAAAGGGTGAGCTCTGTTTTTCTTGTAGTTTCCATTTATGTCATATCCCTTATAGTACTTGAGTTACTTCCCTTGCTTTTTAATCTGTTTTTCATTTAGTTTGATTTAATTAATTTTATTATTTTTGCCTTAGGGAGGCTGCAATTTGCACCAACAAAAAACCTTGTGTTACTGAGTATGGACAAAAGAGTTTTATAGAAAAAAGGACTTCATTTTCAGTGTCTTATTTTTTTGCTTCATAATCTGCAAAACCTATCCTTTTAACATTGGCTGTTTCTGTCTCATGACAGAAGGTTTTCTGCTAAATTCTGATTATGCTCTGGTTATGCACTGTGTGTGTGTATGTGCAGGAAAAGATAGATATAAAATTCTGGCAAGCACATATATTCAATAAAGGATGGTGTCATAAAAATTATGTTTTATTTAGTGGTATTGTTTCTATCAAAATTAAAGAGACCCTTATCTCTCTGATGATACATAAAGTGTAAAGATGGATCCTTGGTTATATTTCAACATCAATTGGGTTTTGTCTTTTTTTCTTATAGCCTTCTTCTTCTTGAATCTCTCTTAACAATTCAGTTCTTTGGAAGAAATAAGATCTACATTTGGATTTTCTGTTTAAGCAGGACAGCTGGGAAATTGTAGAAGGACTCCGGGGAGCAATGAATTGTACCCAGGAGCCACAGAAGCAGGAGGGCTGCTTGCTGAAAAAGAGGAAATGGCCTCTGAAAGGCTGGCACAAGGTAGGAAAGGAATGTGTATCTGAAAGCTTGAGTGGGACTTACTTGGTGTGGCTTGGTGACAAAAAGGTTACATAAAAGCAGAGAAAGTGTTCTCCAAGGAAATTGAATGGGGGAAGATGTGTTTGTGCAATTTTTCTGTTTGTGGCTTTTCTAATGGGTTTTGTTTGTTTTTAATTCTCTACATTTCTGTTTACAGAGATACTTCTTTTTGGACAGAGGGATTTTGAAATATTCTAAATGCCGAGCTGATGTAAGTGATCTGAAACCCCTTAAGGCCTTTATAAAGTAACACCACTCTATTATCCAAAATAACAATAATTCCCTACTGTTGGCAGCAAGAAATAGAGTTTTCAGCAGTTCTGAACAGTAGGTTGAGAGGGGAAGAAATTCTGATTTCAGAAGGCAGTATTTATCTTCTTGCTTTCATGTGGAGTGATTGTGTTTTTACTTCTCACTCTTTTGCAGATAGAGAGAGGAAAACTTCATGGCTGTATTGATGTTGGACTTTCTGTCATGTCTGTAAAGAAATCAACAAAATGTATAGATTTGGATACAGAGGAGCAGATATACCACTTGAAGGTAGGTCTTCAAGATTGTTATAACCTTGCTCCCAAACTACTGCCATTAGCTGTGTAGGTTGGAGCACTTTATTTTTTAATAGTAAGAGGTTTGTCAGTTACACTAATGACTTCTTAGTCTCATCAGATTAGCTTGCACTTAATAACTGGAGAGGTCTTATTGTACTGTTTCTGGGCCCAGAATCACTAACCCTGTTCTGAACAGAAACCTTGAAGATGCCTCATGTTTAGCAGTGCTTTTTTCATTTCGTGCACAAGTGCTTTTATTTTCAGTATTTTCATCCTTGTCTTATCTATAGGAAGTGTTTCCCATGGTCAGGTATGGGGATTTATACTTGTGGAATAAATTGTTTTAAGATACATCAACAAAATCAAATTTCTATTTGTAATTAGTTAAACACTGACCTAGCTTTAACTATGTCAATTAAGAAATTGCAAATTAAATGTGAGGGGGTTTATTCAAATTTTAAGGGTTTTTTCAATCTAAGTTGCCTTTAGTATTGTGTTCTGCATTGGAAGGCATAATTACTAACTGCAGTTTCTTTTTTTCCTGACTTTATCTTGTGATTAATTTTCTGTCATGCCTAAGCAGTGTGCATTTAGAAAAACTTCCCTGATACTTTGCCAGTAGAGGTCAGCCAGGCTAGCTGTCTAATGAGCACAAAATACCATCATTTCTTTGTTAGTTGTTTTGAATGTGAATGTCATCAACCCTGAAATTTTTTGTAGGTGAAGTCTCAGGAGCTGTTTGATGAATGGGTAGCAAAACTTCGCCATCACAGAATGTACCGTCAGAACGAAATCTCCATGTTTCCTCATGACGCCAACAATATTTTCTTCCCTGTGTCTACTACTACAGACTCTGTCCCTGGTTTCTGTGATTCTTCTCCAGGTAGAAAGGTAATAGTTCTTATTTATGGATAATGAGCTTTCATAAGGAATTAAATTAGTCTAATTTGTGTTCATTAAATAAAAAGCATAATGGAAGTTTGTGGTGGAACTTCAGTTATGCTCTAAAATGTTAAGAGGAAAATTTATTATTTACTGATTTATACCCAAGCAGTTTCCTTTATGATGCTGTTAAATTTTGTAGTAGTTTTTCACTATTTTAATCCAGTAAATTGTATTTTCACAGTGCATTTCGGTATATTGAGTTAGAATCCTCATAGTTTTTGGGACATATATCGGTATTTGTCTGATGTGCGCTGGTGAATATTAGTCACAGAAGACTACTCAGCTAGGTATTTTTTTCCCTTTAGCATTTTGTTGTATATCCTTTAGCTTATAAACCCTCTCCCCTTTTACATGAATGAAGCTGACTACTTAACTAAGGAGTATATAGGAATTGTACAAGAAGCCATCAACTGGGACCACTATTTATATTTTTAACTGTGGAAGAAGCATTACTCAGATCAATCTAAGGACTGTGCTGTGGGTGGATATGGGGTCTGGATGGGTCTAGTCATCAGAATATTTTTCTTTTAGTAAATTCTGTGAATTAGTTTCATAAATGACAAGACAGATACTCGGTCCAACCCCATAAACAGCCTCTTTGCAGTTTCACGGAGGATGGTGTGTGTTCTGTGCCTGAACACAGCCTCTGTGTCTTCAGCTGTCTGTACATTGGCTGACCTTCACCCAAAGCAGCTCTTCTGCTCCAATATACAACCACTGGTTGCTTTTCAGAATCAAAACCACCTGTTCTGCATTACTACAATTAAAATGTAATAACTGTTTCTGTCAGCTTCAGAATGATTCCTGAGCAGCAATGCCCTCCATGTTCTCCTTCTACCCAAGGCTTTCTTTTCCCTGGTGTAATTACTTCACGGTCTGAGTAGGCTCGTTCCCCAATACCCAGAGTTCATCACTTTATCCTGTAACTGAGGATGAGTTTTAGCAAACACAGACATGTGTCTGAGGAGCTTTTTGCTGGAGAGGGAGGAGATGTGTGTGAGTGGGCAGCTGAAGGAACAATAACTCACCCTGCGGTAACAAGGCCGTTCTGCAGAGACTTGTCTGCACGCATTTCGTGTGCCAGCAGCTCCGTGGCCCTGACAGCCTCATCTCCCCAGGCAGTGTCTGCAAGGGAATGGCAAATCTCCTGTGGCCATCTAGTTATTTTCTCCTGAAAGACAGCGGGGATAGAAGTGGGGAAGAATATCAAGGGCAGAAGTGGAACATTGATAAGTCCATGGTGTATTTATGCTGGCACCCTCTTAAAAACCCCAAAAACCCCTGGTCACTGTGTGGCCCAGCATATCTAAAATCTCTGCTTACTGTCATGAAACTAACCATTTCTTCTTTGGCCTGAAAGACTTTAATTCAGACTATTAATCCAGATTTGCGCTGCAAAGAAGCCCTACTTATTTTCATGTGAAAAATAGAAGGGGATAGTTCTTAAGCTGCAGTTAATCACCTTAGCTGTGCTCAAGCTAAATGGAAGTCTGCCAATTCACACCAGCCTTAGCTTGGCATTAGTTGATATCACTCCAGCACTTAGGTTATTTTAAGAAATATAGATCAAGTGAACTTTGAGTTGCATTTTATTTGCTTTTAGCAACACCTGATTGGTTTTCACTTTTTTTTTTTATTGTTGTTGAGAGACAGGTGTAGGTATCTACACATATTTATATGGAATTCTTGGATTCTGAAGCTTAACTGTGCTGATCCAAAGCCAAACTATGAAAACTGGAGCTACACAAGCTCTCTCTTGTCTGCTTCTTGGCAATCCCTACTTCCTTCTTTCCTCATGCTCATGTCACTTATGTGTATGACTTCTGGAAAAGATGGTTAGGTGAGGCCAATTTCTGAAGAGATAAATGTGGAATTGGTTCACAAAATGCCAATATAATTGACCGTTATTAAATTCAGTTTACTTGTGCTTTTAAAGGTACTGAGATTATTATTTGGATATGTATATGTGTGTGTATATGTTTATGTCTAAATATGTGACTAAAGCTTGTACAGCTTTATGTAGGAATAAGCCAGTTAAGCTGTATTAATTTAAAAACAAGTGCTCACTGATGCTTACTGCTATTGCACACCGACACAATACCAAATGACATCACATGGATGTTGCACTTTATTCTGAAACTCCAGTTGGTGGTTATGTTGAAAGATTTAAAAGGGCAACAAAGAAAGCGGCAACTGACTGAGATGTAGATGAATTTTCTTATTAATAGATTTAAAATTAGCACTTACTGGAGTTCTGATATAAGGTGAGAAGGAAAAACGTTTGTAAATTGTATGCTTCAGAGAAGAGCCAAACAATTTAGTCAGCTTTTCTCATAGCCTGTAAAATGGCTGTGTAATGGTACTAAAATGAAACAGTTTAAAACTGATTATTAACAAGATGTTGAAAAAGCATGTGATTTGTGCATCTTCCTGACCTGGTTTTTATTGAAAATGAAAGGTTTAATGAGATGTACAAATAATTAGGTATTTGAGTGGCTATTATTTGTAGTTACATCAGAGAAGAAAACAGCATTATAGGCTACTATTAACTGGTAATAGTACTGGGTAAAAATTTCTTCCTATTGGAAGTTATTTAATTCTACTGCTCATGTAGCTCTTTACGCAGAATTTCCATCACCTCTTGAAGGATCTGATGATAGGCACTGCTGAAATTGAACTAAGTGTGAAAATGTTTACTGAGGTGTTGTCAAAGGGTAGTCTTTACCCAGATAAGGTGTATGACCATCCCTGTATTGAGGCCTGTCAAGCCAAATCCATGCCGAAGTCATTCAACCTTGTATAAAATTTTAAATGACATCTAGTGTCAAAATTGTGATATCTTGCATTTACACTGAAAAATAGCTTCAACAAATGTGCATGTTACATCTGAGTTACTTTTGGGGCTTCTTTGGAAAGCATGGATGAGGAACAGAATATCTGAATTCGGTCCTCTTCAGATATGGTACTTTAATTGTTTTACAGAATCACTCAGTTGGAAGAGACCTTCAAGATCATCGAGTCCAGCCGAGCCCTAACACCTCAACTAAACCATGACATCCAGTCTTTTTTAAACATATCCAGGGATTGTGACTTCACCACCTCCCTGGGCAGAGAATTCCAATACTTGATCACTCAAAAAAACCCCTTTTTCCTAATATCCAAATTTCCCTCGGCACTGCTTAAGACTGTGTTCACTTAATTTATGCAGAACTTTGCCCTCCCTCAACATTTAGTTTTTGGTAAATTTTCATGGTTCCTTGACTTTTTCTACTGCTTGCAGACAGCAGTTACATTAGTTATTGTGGTGTTGTGCTCAATGACTATATACCTAGTCTAGATCATATACTTTTTTCCCCTCCATGTAATTGATGCCTTCAGTTCTTGTCCATGAATCATGGTCCTCAACTGTTGGTTGTCAGAATTAGTGTGCACAACATTAAAATATTGTGTGTTAATAATTCGCTTGTTCTTCTTTGGAACAGGCAGGCAGCTTGACCAAACAAAATTCAACATCTACTGGAGGTAATTTGTCATTTTCTTTTTCGAGTAATGAGTCCAGGATTTCATCTTGGCTACAGTCTTCTGAAGACATGGAAAAATGCTCAAGAGGTAATGATATTTGAAGAAAGTTGAAGGTAGCCTAATATTAAATAGCTTAGTTTCTCTTAACAATGAGATTATTATACACTAAGTAGTTATTACTGCTAGAATTTTCTCTGCAACTGAAGGGAAGGAAAGAGGTGGTTGTTGGTTAAGTGGTTACTCACTTGTTTTTAAAAGAACTGGTAATTTTGGATGTGGGGGTATCAGTTGTGGGCAGCTCTTCAAGGTACCAATGCATTTCAGTACATTTTCTTTTATATGGGAACATCACATTCCCATATAAAGTAAGATTTGAATGTCCTTAGACTGGAAAAAGGGAAGCATCCAAAACCTAATAACTTAAAAAGCACTAAGTCTTTGTACTTCAAAGTCACCTTCTGCTTTCATGCTTTCCTAAGAGCATGAAGATCTTCCTCATGTTGGCAGTGTCTATGTGCTATTTATTTGTTAAATTTCTACCTACCAGCGAGCTTCATCTCTAGTGCAGAGGCGCCTCACCTCTAGGTCTGAATGCACAATTCAGTGTTGATGCCTGTGGCATTGTCACCCTCACCATGAGGAGCTCTGACAAATCTCAAACTGTAGAAATTATCACATTATTCTCATTTTTCTGCATACAGTTAGGGGAAGATACCATGATCATTAAACACAACATATATAGATGCTTTTCAGTATTTTGAATTTGAACTTGACTATAGGATACAATCATTTTACCCAGCAGTCTTTTAGTCAATGAATAACTTAAGCTAGCTGCAGTCAAAATAGGACTAACCTACAAAGAAAACTGTCAGTGTCTCTGCTACTTTAGGGCAACTGAAAATACTCTGTTATTCCAAACAGACCTCTCCAACTGTCACGCATATTTACTGGAAATGAATCAGCTGTTACAGAGCATGGATGTTCTTCACAGGACATATTCAGCTCCTGCTATAAATGCTATGCAGGTTTGTTGTTTCAAAACAAAACCAAACAAAACCTTTTCCCTTACAATTCCAAAAAATAACCCCAAATCCTCAAGAATCGAGGTGTTTCTTAGTGTTGTTAGATTTATGGCAGCCTCTATTGTTTTTCTCCTGTGTGTTGTTAAAAGGTTGGACCTTTTGAAAGCCCAAAGAAGGAAAAGAGAACACACAGGAGGTGGCGATCCAGAGTTGTTGGGAAAGAGGCTAAAGGAATGTTACAGGTAATTTCAGTCCTTTCAGAGCCCATCTTCCTCCAAACCTTAGTTATTGATCACTTCTTGGCATGACCAGTTAAAGAAATATGAATCCTTTTTAAGCAGAGTCCTATATTAGCTCATATTAAGTGGTAATATATCAGACAAAAATCTGCAATAGAATCTGTCCTGTTATCTTCAGGACACTGGCCATGTTTTTCACCCATTTTCAGTTTTCTCTAATTTGTTGGGTTGTTTTGAGTTTTTTTACGAGTGCTTATTTTTGCAAAATCCCTAGATAGTTTTGTGCACATTTGCATCAAGAGGCCATGTGATTAGATACTTATAAGTGGGGGGGAAATAACCTAGCATATTTAACAGCTCTCAATGGACTTGTTTTTCTGAATTTGGCAATCTCCCATTATGGCACTTTGGGCAAAGTTATATCTCTGGTTTCATTTGCCAGGTGCCGTCCATTCAAAGCTTGTTGATAATTGACAGTAATTTTTTTCATTTTTTTGGTGCCTACAACATGGAATCCAGGTGGGTACAATAAAACAAAAATTTCTTTACAGTTTATAAAAACATCACAAATTACTATCCTACTTACAGGTGCCTTCAGTATTTTCTGCCCCTATGAGACTGCATGCTTCCAATCCAAACTTATCTACAATAGATTTTGTAGAGGAGAAAAATTACTCTGATGGCTCTGAAACATCATCAGAATTTACTAAAATGCAAGAGGACTTATTTCACATTGCACATAAAGGTAAATGAAATTGTCTTTTATAAATGGTTTTATATCATCCCAGTTTAGATAATGATATGGCTTTTGAGAATTCTTCCTGTTTATTGTTTAGAAAATGCAGTAATCACCCTTCGTTTAATTTCCCTGAGGAATTGCAAGTGTTGATCTTGTGATCAAGTGAGATCTCAAGTCATTTGAAAAAGTTGGCTTAATCACCACTTATTAGGGTTTTTATTTAATAGAGAACTATGCCTTGTTTTATGTGCTAAAAGCCTAGATTGCTTTATTTGTTGCCAAAAGGTAAAATACCTAAAATCTATTGCTAGAAATACAGCAGACTCTACTCTCTTGTGTTTGCACGCGTATTTGTGCATATGGGCACATTTCTGTTTCTATATTCTGTGTGCTTCACAGTAGTTCAGAGTCAACATTTGTTGGTGATGCAAGGGTTGCTATGGTAGTAACCTATTTTTAGTGAATACAGAAGAGTAAATCATGCAAAGCAGCCAGAGGGGGAGCTTGACTAGAAATATTTCTTCCCTCAAAATCATTTTTCATTAGCAGTGCTTTGTTCCATCACCCTCGCACCAGAAACATTTTTATTGTTTAAGTGATCTTGGTGAGGGAGGCACTTAAGCATTTATAGCTGAAAGGCTTTTGGGAGTGTAGGCTTTGTCCCCTTTGGCACACAATATTGGTTGATGGTATCAATAAGCATTCTTTGCTTGCTGCTCCCCTTTGGTGTCGATGTATCTTGATTCTGTTATGTAAGGAATGTATGTAAGTAGTAAACTTCATAAAGCCAATTATAGTCAAAACTGACATATGTTTTCCAAAAGAAGGAAAGAAGTGAGGGTGGGATGCGGTTGGAGAAGTTGCTGTTAAGCAAAGCAAAGAAATTATCTACTCAAGATCATCTTACTGGAATTGTCCATTATGGAAATTTTTGTTAGATCGATCCACACATTTGAAGGGACAATTTACTTTGTTCTATTGGCTGTAGAATCATTTTACTAAAAGGGTAAAAAATTTTTTAGTACTTTAGAACTTTTTTTCTGTAAAGTTTCTTCATAGCACACCCCTTCCAAGAAAGAGTAGTGGAAAAAACTTGTGCCACCTTTTTGGTACAAATTGAATAAAATGTAGCATTAGTAGTTTAGTAGGTAATAATTCTTGAAATTAAGTATACAACATATTAAATGTTGCTGAAGGTCACTGAAAATTCTGGTCATGTTATCTGCAAGTAAAAGAAAGCCTAACAGAATAGTTGGTATATTTCCCTCTCCACCCTGTGATACTGCTAAAGGTTTCTTTGGATAATATAAGATTTAGCTTTGGTAGTGGTTTGCACTGTTGGAATACATCTTAAAAATAATTTTTCACAAGACTAAACGAGGCTACATAACTACTTAGGGAAATGATGAAGATTGAGGTTGACTTGGAGTGGATGATCAGGAGAGAGAAGTATTGGGAATTTCTTATTGTTTGCCTTTTTCATGCATCCATGCTCAGATTTTCTATCATCATTTCCCTGTAAATGGATTCATTTTTCCATTGGCAAGTCTCATGACTGTATTACAGGGCTTGATTAGGTCCTCACAAGTCCCTTAATACTCCAGTCAGATGAATGCTGAAAACATAGACAAATACTGCTCAAATAAATTTTTATTCCTTGTGGTTAAAGAGAAGATGCAATGTCATAATGATGAAAAAAAATTCAAAAAGTGCCTTTCCTCTATAAAACCCCCTGTAGTGATTTTAAAATTGCATAATCTGTTGTCTATTTAAATGTATTGGGCTGGTGATAGTGCCTCAGGAAGGAGCAGAAGCAGCAGCATAACATGCACATCATTCAGGATCTGACCCTTTGAGTCACTGAATCTTCTAACAAGCTGAAATTTCGCTATCACAGAAAGAGATAACAAAACACAACGCCACATTTGACTTGCTTATGGGGAAACTACTAACCCTATAGCTGTGGCACAATAGCTGCCTTTTTTTATTTTTTTTTTTCCTATTTGATTTTTTTTTCTTTCATCTCTTTATCTCCCCACTGGAATTTATAGGGGAGTATGGAATACTGTCAGGACCATCTGAAGATTCAAGCTAATTGGGAAACAAAAGCAAGTGAAGAGCAGATGTGGTTAGTTAGCTTTGTTGCCATCTGTTACAAATAATCAGAGTAATTTTGACTGTGGCTAATATAGTCAAACTAGTAGCCTTCACCATAAACACATTTCCTACAAAAAATCTACCCTAAAAGCTTGATTAATATTACTTGTTTTTGGTAACCCACTCTGGATCTCTCAACCTGAGTTCTTGTTTCTGTCACTGTAAATGATGCTTTATTGGAGTTTTATGTAATTGGTGTGTATACAATTGGTAGCAGCTCTTTTTAACTGACACTTTTTGTGAAATGGTTCTAGTTTACTTCACCTTGAGGTCAGCTTTCAGCTCCATATCCACAGAGAGAGAAAAGCTGAAGCAGATGCTGGAGTACGATGCATCCTCATCTCCATCTGCACAAATAGTGGGCTTGAAGAATGCCTTAACATCTGTAAGTGACATGCTGAAGCTCACCAAGCTTCATTGTCATCAGATACTACATTTAAATTTTAGAGTAGTTAATTTCTCTTTCTTTAGTGTCAGCTGTGTGCTTAAAATTTGCAGCATTTAATCATAGTAAGTTATAGATAACATTTTTCAAAGAATTTGCTAAATGTTAAAGGTATTGTCAAATCATTGTAGTTTGATGGATTGATTTAGGTATGTAGTCTAATTTGTATCATTTGAGATTAAGAATCAGAGGAATGCTCTATGAGTCTGCTTTCTTTTGAACATGCTACTACTCACTTCTGCTGGGTCGCAGGTTTCCTTTTCCTTTACCTAAACAGCACTCAAATCCTCACTCTGTGACTTGGCATAAAATAAAGGTCAGAGTGGCTGAATGCACTCAGCTGCCCCTTCTAATGCACTAGAGCTTCACCATGCTCCACCAAGACACTGCAGAGCAAATTCAAGTACAACTTGTTTATATTGGCTTCCAAGCTCAATTATCTCTCGGTCCTCTAAAAGCAGCAATGGAGCTGTTAGGGCAGAGTTCTAAATGACAAAAGATTGTGCTCTTTAAAAAAGTGGGGGTTTGGTTGATGTGCTTTATGTAATTGGTCGAGACCAGAGCTTTTCAGCTTGGTCATGTTTAAAAACATCAACCAAACTGATCTGATCCCAGAGCAATGAGGGCATTCATTACCCTGGCCTTAAAATTTCAGTGTTTATTGCAAACACCACATCAGAGGCAGGGGAGACTCTCTGGCATGGATCAACGTGATGTCGATCATCTAAGAATTATTTCAGTATGAAAACTTCCCTTTGCTTTATAAAAGCTGCATGTGATTATAGTTTTTAAGCATATGACATGTCTCTTTGCCTGGGCCTACAGAGGCTGTGATGTCTCCACAGTATTTAGAGAAAGCTGAAGCCTGTTGCATAACTGTACTCGTTCACTTGCACTTCTTTGTTTATGGCTTTCAGATGTTCTACTTCTGATATTTGAATAGGTGACTTATTTTTCCAGTGTTATTTGTCTACCATGTTCTAACAGAAAATCACTGCTAAGATTGCTGAACTCAGTGAACAGTCAGCTTAGCATGAATGATTTTGTTTTCTGGGCAGTGGAATTTGGTTGTCCATCTTCGTCCTGTAAATGTCCTTTAAAAATCATTCCTTTAGGTCTTACCTTATACTTAATTAGTCTTGTAGCCCATCCAGAAATCAGCTGTGAACCTTGGCTTTTTCAGCAAGGTAATCACTTGTGAGGGCTCTTCTTAATCTGCAGATCTATAATGTCATGATGCCAGCAGAAATTTTCTCACCCCATACAGCAGAGATCCTCTAGGAGAATGGAATGAGCTTCCTTTGAATAAATTTGGAGGCATAGATATGATAAACTTGACATTTTTTAGACTTCCTTGAAAGAGTGAGTCTTGTGTTATTGACTTTGGCTTAGTGTTTGTTGTTGTTCATTTTAGTTTGTTTTCTGTACAGGAGGAGCAAAAAAAATCACACACAGGTTGAAAGCTATCAAACACAAGTCTGTTTTGCTCCCATCAACCTGGCAGTGGAGGAAAAATGAACAGATTTCAAGTGGATAAACCACCACAAAACTAGCATATCTGTCTCTGCTTCTCTCTCATTAAGATAGTACCTTGACCTACACACATTCTAAGAAAAGAAAATACGGAATGGGAAATGATACAATATTTCTGGTTTTGGGGGAGGAAGAAGAAAACATTTTGTAGCAAATAATTGAAATGGGAAGATGCTATTATAGGAGAGCTATTTTGCACTTGCCTGATGAGGATTTAACACAGTGCTGAGCATTTGACACAGTAGGGATATATATACCTTTATGGCAAATTCAGACCACATATAGGTAAAGCCAGAAATAAGTTTTCTTCCCTCCATCATCACATTGAGCTTCCTGTCTTTCTTGCACCCAAGAAAATTTTCAACACAAATTACTGGCAAAAGCAGAAGCATTTGTGTGATAAAGCGGATGTGT
Source organism: Cyanistes caeruleus (assembly GCF_971803275.1). Lineage (NCBI taxonomy): Eukaryota > Metazoa > Chordata > Aves > Passeriformes > Paridae > Cyanistes > Cyanistes caeruleus. The sequence continues at coordinate 120,299,231 of NC_141701.1, forward strand.
AAACAACAGGGCTCTCCACGTCCTAGTATTGATCCAGATCACTAAAACAAGATGTAAGTCTTCAATATTGTTACAAAATTAGTAACACCATCTTTTATTTCAGAGTCATTTTCATTCCAGGGTTAGGCTTCTTCCTACAAGTCTACTGTAATTGGCATCTGTCTGCCAGATGCACCCAGAATAAGTAAACAACATGTAATAAACATGCATTTGCAGTAGAGGCTGTTTATTCTGACTACTGCCACTATAACCTGATAGGACATAAATTGTACCTGTTACCTGTGTGAATTTGTCTTCTTTCTCTGTCATTGGAAGGCAAAGGAAACTGCCAGTATGGAAAAATCAAATGTTTTTGGATGTGTCAAGAACTACTGTTGAGAGAGGCTATGTTGGAGATGGGGGTGAAGGAAGGGAGCTTGAAAAGAAAAATATCCCTGCCATCTTTAACTTTTTCCTCCACTTATGTCTCTGTTTCCTCATACTGAAAAAACCACAGTTTTAATTTGAGAGATATGGAGTAAGGTTTGAAGCATTTATAATAAATTATTTGCTGAACCAGTAAAAAAATTATGTGGTGGTGGTGTTTTATACTGCACTTTAAATAGTCTTTGCCCCTTTTTATGCAATAAAGCCACGTTCGAATTAGTTGAGAGAACTTTATATCCCCAATATTTTTGTTAAATATTCCAGGCAATAGCACAAAACACAGATCTTAAAGACCGGTTACGCAGAATACATGCCGAATCTAAGATCATTGATTCAGCATCTAATGCAAAATCGAGCCCAGATTTGGTGAAGGTGGGTATGGATTTCCTCTTTCAGTGATGTCCGTTCCTCCAGCCCCTACATCTAGACAGTGCTGCATAGCTGCCTCTCGTCCTGTTCTCTGTGTCTCCCCTGTGGTGTGGTGTGGTAGCAAAGCCAGTCTGCTTCCCTGGTTGTGAGTCATTTATGATGATGCATTGTGTGATATTTGACTTCAAAGACTTTCCTTGTGAGCAGGTTTCCCGAGCACATCTTCCATTGCTTTTTGCTACTGGTTCCTGGCGTTCTCCCTCGCCTCCTGCCTGCTTCTCGTTCAGCATGTACAGAGCTGCCACCTCATCACCCTGTGCCTGTTTCTCTTGCTCTTTTTGTCCCTTGTTAAGTTCTGCAGATCTTTTGTCGCCCATCTAAGTGCTCCTAAGCCAGAATGTTGGCTACCAGTGTGGATCCTGTAAGGTTTAGAACAATTATCTGACATTTCCATGAAAGGATCAAAGTTAATGGGACATACAAGAGCCCTTTTAGTCTTCTTTGTGTGAAGCCAGGGAGCTTTCTGTATCCAGTTTGCCAGTTTGAGATTCCTCTGATGTTCAGACAGGTTTTTGGCTTGCTGCAGAATGCTTGTGAATCTGGTGTAATTATAGGTCATAAGATGTAGGTGTTAATGGTGTTAGTGAGGGGAAGCCAGAACCGTGTTATTTCTGATGGATTTTCCTAAATGTTAACTCATAGAGAAACCTCTGCTGTGCTTGTAGTATAAATCTTTCATTAGAACTTGAGTGGATGTAATGCTGGGGCTTTTATGTAACTAATTATTTCCTTTTTTTTTCTTGTTAAGACAGTTTAGTCATTCCAGAACAGATTCCATCTGTTCACTTCTGGTTCAGTTCTGTTTTAGTGGAGCTGTGTTTTGGTCATATTTAGCTGTTCAGTTTGGCTTTTTTTTTTCCTTTAGGTAGTTGATCATTCTAATGTCTTTTGCTTTAAAACCCACAAGAATTTGAACAGTATTTAAACTGCTATCCAGAAAAGCATTCATGCATTGTTAGTTTCAGGAGTTATTTTCCTTTTTGTGGAGGTCCTTGCAATGACAGTGGGTTATTTCTGAAACTTGTGCTATGTGCTATACACACACAAAGAGACACACGTGACAAAAATAGCTTTCAGAAGGTCCTTTGGAGGTTGCATTCACAAATTCCCTCTGGCATGGTTTGGGATGAAGGATGAAATCACTTATACCGGAGATGCTTCATTTCAGGATTGTCTGAGGACTGTGATACAGCAGTGCTGCTTTGAGGAAGAAAGGGCTGCTGCACAAAGCTTGTCACCAAATGATACATTGGGTGCTGTGATACACCTGTGAAAGTTGAAGCAGTATAAAATAGTATCCCAGTCTGTTGGGTAATTTAATTGTATTTCATCATGCCAAAGCAGGAATATGGAACAAGACAACCTGAGGCTTATGTGTTAGGTATAAAAAACCTGGTGCTCTTTTATGAGTCTTTCCTGCCTCACTTTCCTTCTTGGATTCAAAACAATACTGGAAACAATCCCAGTAGCAACACTTATGTGTGTAAGGTATTTTTTTTTCACTTGTAGGCTGGTGTAACTGCCTTCCTACAGGAGGGACAAGTTTGAGGTTCTCTTTTATCCCTGCTGTACAAGGAGGGGTTTTTCAAGTCTTTTGTATAGCAGTTTGTTTTGTTTCCATGTCAGCACTACCAGCATGTACCATATAACATTCCAAACAATAGCAAAACTTACCAACAGAAAAGCTTTCAAAGGTTTGTCAGCTTGACTGGGGGCTTGTCAGGCTGTTCGCTATGTTGTTCTGAAAATAAAATACTACAATTCCTGAAAAATTATGATATGGGAGTCATGGTTATAAGCTAGTAAAGCACCTCATGTAGAAAATCTTGAGAGCAGCAAATACACTCATTTGGGCCAGCATAGCTCATTTCCTTTGTGTTTGTGGAGTTATCAGGGAAAACAGTAGCACATAAGCTTCTCCAACTTCTGCACTGCCACCACAGAATGAGAAGTCTCACTGGTCACCCCACCTCTGCCAGGCCACCTTTTGGAGCTCTGCTTACACCAGTCATCTGCAGAGCTTCTGTGGAAGGGGCTATCAAGATCTCTGTGGCCAGCCAAATGTGCCTCCAGCAGCAAAAACAATTCTGGTTACATGGCTTTAATAATATGCTGGTTTGGGGTAACATGGAGATATCTTAGGTGTGGATATGAAGGAATGGTTTCCAAAGTGCAGCATCGAAAATCAGTGAAGAAAAAGAGCTAGGAAAACATACTGTTATAAAGAAAGCAACTTTACCCCTCTGAATTTTGTAGACTGCTCTATGGAACAATCAGGAAGGAATGTGAGTCTAGTATGTGATATAAAGAGATGGGAGTTTAGTTCTTTTGTGGGCATTTTGATGATACGCTTGGGTATATCTGGCTAAATCATTCAAATAGCAAAGCTTTCTTATATGCAGCACCTTAGGTGATTTACTCAATATGCACTGCTTTATTTTCCTTCTTTTTCCTTCTCTTTGGTCTGTTTTACTTTGTTTTTAAATCCCACTTCAAAACACATGCTACCTTTCACGCAAATTGAAGAGGAGCATGTGCAATCTTCTCCCAGTGTTTTACAGCCCTTCAAGTTAGGAAACTGGAATTGCATGCATGAATGTTGTTTGTGGTACTTCCTGGCTCAAAACTTTTTTTCTTTTAAACAGGAAAATTCAAGAGAAGAAGGCAGAGGTCTGGTTCACCAGGTCTCCAATGAAAGCAGACTGTCTATTGCTGACTCTCTCACAGAATTTTTTGATGCACAGGAAGTCCTACTGTCTGCTAGTTCTTCAGAAAATGAGGTATGAGCAAGAAGATTGACATCATTCAGATGTATTTTCTTATCTTCTTATTGACATGCAATCTTTCTGAGTGCTAACTGTATATCAGACCACTGCCAGGAAATTTAAATTTTCAAAACATTTAGAAATTAATATGCCATTTATATTTATTTGTTGTCATTGTCTCTTCACTGTAAAGGGTAGCAATTATTGTGAAGAAGTCTTATATACACAGTGAGGGAGATGGCAATTAAGTAGCTCACATGCAGATACTGCAGACATTGCTGTCTGCCTTGAGACATTATACAGGTGAACTGCATCACAAAAATACTTACTTGTATCTGTCCTTGTGGTACTTGTAGGTACCTTGAGGCTGATGTCATGCATATTGAAATTTATTAGAGCATTGTTTCCTCTCTTGGGTGCCATAAAAACCTTGGCTTTTGATATAAGGAAAGCCTTCTTAGTTGTGAAGCCAAGGAGAGGAAGCATGTCTCCACTCAAGTTAAAATTTCCATTATAGCAATCTTTCCCAAACTCAATTCTGTCTTCTTAGGACTTTACAGTATTTTTCTATAGTACTGAAACACAGCTTATATGGTTCAATTATATAAAACAATAATTGTAGGTGAAAGTAATGATTTTTCACATGCATTTGGAGTTACTTTAATGAGTGATGCATCTTGCTTTTTTGCCCACCTCACACTCAGGTATCAGATGATGACTCATATGTAAGTGACATCAGTGATAATGTCTCAGAAGATAACCTAAGCAATGACATGGAGAATGAAAGACAAACTTTAGGTAAGTTCAGTGGATTTTTTAAGCCATGTTTTGAGAATTTTGTTTCTCTTGGTTTGGGATATTTTTTTCTTCTCCTACTAGATAATTAGATGTTATAGGTTTTGAGGTGTAAAAAGCCCATGTTTTTTCTCATATAGACTCAGATTGGTCTGGAACAGCCGATTCTGGCTAATCTGCTTATCTGTTGATTAAGCAGGATGGTGGTTCTGTATCAGCAGGGACATGCCTCCTTTCTTGGCTTCTTTCATGCAACTCCCACTCCTCTCAGTTTCTCATGGCCACAGGGTTTTTTTCAAAGTAGTAAGGCCCAGCTGCTTTCATTTTTCCAAAAAGTTATTCTTTTCTTTCACACTGCTTTTTCAGTCTGCAATTTAGCAACTGCATTTGGAAGTTCTGTTGTTTTAGCAGAACTCAGTGTTTAAAGGAACATGAGAATAAATACTCCCTGGCAGCTCTGGTGCATGACTATAAGAATTTCCTTCTTACATGCATAAATCATGATAGTCTTGTTAGTACATATGCTCATTTGTGCTTCTAATGGAAAGAGACTCAGGAAAAGGAGAAGAATTGTCATTACAACTTAATTTGCCTTGTGCCTTCAGCTTATTTCAGCTAACCACAATGTTCTTCCCAGTCTAACAATATATTTTTATTTTCAAAAATGCTGAACAGTGATTTCTTATTAGCAGCTGTTTCCTGATCATCTCCAAGGACAGCAGATTCCTATGAACTTGGGTAGTTTGATATGTATTTTGTAAATGTTCAAAATGAAGGATTTTTAATTTTTTTCCTTTAAGATTAAAAAAACCACAAATTAATTTATCTCATGATCTTGGACCTTAGAAGGCTGTATTAATGCTGGCAGTTCATCTTTTTCTAACAAACACTGTCACTGAAGCTCCTCAGTATAAGAAGCACCTCTGCATGCTTCTGGTACCTGCTATTTCCGTGCTTTGGGCAGCCTGCCACTGCCATTAATAGAAAACTGGATGTCTTTTTTCCTACAGGGCTTTAGCTGCACCATAAATTGTGGGATTGTGACAAAATCCTCTGGCTACTGTAATGTAGAAGGTCAGATCAGATGTTGATAATGGTCCAGTTTGACCTTGAAAGTCATTGACTCTAACTGGAGGTCAGATGGCTAAAGCTCCTTCAGCATTCATCTTGTCTGTCACAGCTCTTAGAAACTAGAATTGCCTGGGTCTTTCTGTAATGGGGTCTAGGCAAACTTCATTGCTTAGAAAACTTGGCATCTTAGTATTGAAGTTCTTGCTGTACTCTGGTCTTCTCAGCAGCTTACCTCAGTTAGTGGACTGGTCCAGAATATGTAAATAGTTCAATTGGTATTCTACTTTTAATTAGAAGCTGTCAAAAGACATAGCCAAATCCCATTTCTGGGAGCTCTTTTAAACAAGGATAAGTTTTTAGCATTTATCTCATTCCTGAGGTATCTAAGGGAACATCCTTCTTTTTGGCCTGTTCCAATATTAAATTAATTCTTCCAATAGGGAAGTATAGAAGTCAGCTCCTTAACTCTCAGCAGTATAATTGTTTCAGGTAGATTTTTTGACTCATAGTGCCCATGCCATTTTTAAGCAAAAAGAGAGACAGAGGCAAGGGACTGCAAATAGTTCACCTGACCTTGTTAGAGTAACTCAGACATAGGAGGTATTACGACTTCTGGTTTGCCAGTGGCAGGAAAGGTGGAAACTCCTTCCTCAAAACTCTGAGGCTACTGATTACCCTTTAAAAACTCCATGTGAGGCATGGGCTGGGAGGCATAGCAGGAATGGAGAAGTTTGTCCTTGTGGTCACCTGTCACTGCTGTAAGCACTGCTGATACTGTGCTTTTGTCAGTGGCAGGGAAGAGGAGGTACTGGCTAGGTGCATTTAAGGGCAGGGATTCTTCAGGCATGTGTAGCACAGAAAGAGATGTGCTGCCCAGTGTGGGTTTAATTTCTTCAAGACAGAACTGTGTGAGGAAAGCCAGAAAAGGACTGGGGTTGACAGACTGAGGCTATGCCTGAATGTCTCCAAATAGTAACTGATCCTAAGGCAGGAGCTTCCTAGGTGCTCCTGAGGATGTGGAAAGATAAAATATGTTCTTTAGTGGCAAACACATTCCTCTCTGAAACAAGAGTGATGTATAGCTAAGCAATATAATCACTTCAGAGTAGTGCCTGTTGCAGAAGCTTGTAGCTCTATTTGGATTTTGCTACAAATCCTGTCGTGGCACACTTAGAACTATTTATCCTGTTCTGATTGCTTTGATATAGCAACACAGACTTCAGATATTCATGTCAAGGGCTCTTGACTTGAGTCTTTTTATTTTTATCTTTTTTTTTTTATCTTCAGCAAACCCATAGCTCTACTGTTGCTTCAGCTTTTCCATCCTTAAACCACGTCAGTTCTCCATCAGTGTAGGGGCGTATCTCAAAGTAACATTACTAAGTTTAAATGCTATGGGGAACAACATGGAAAAGCCTGTATGTTAATTCATGGTACAGTAAATTTTCCTGGTAGGAGTATGCAAAAAAGTAGGAAAAGATCAGTAGGAGTAGTTATTATCCTTGCATCTGTAAATTACATCTCGCCTTCTGAGAAGTGTCAACTTAATTGAAGCTCTGTCAAGGAAGGAGGTTTTATGTCCCCTAAACGGATAGGAATCCATCTCTGTTACAAATAAAATAGTTATAATATTTACTCTCTCAAACTCAGTGGAAAGTCTGAGCCTTTCCTTCCAGACTTTAAGGGAAAAGAAGGTAATTTTTTTGCATCTCTTGTACTTGGCATTTTTTTTCTGTTAATGTACATAAAATGCTCTTCTTAATTTTGTCATTTTTATAACAGGCTATTTTGAAACCACAAGTGAAATACTTAAATGAATCGTGGGTGGAAGGAAGTTTTGACAGAAGAAAAGATGGTTGCATTTTAATGTATGTTTGCAAAGGGGATGGAACTAAGAAAATGTGGATTTAATTGTTCTGCCACTTCCTTCCTTTTCAGATTGTATTTCTGAAAGCGGAATTGGATGCAATTCTAAACGGAGAACATGTTTACCAGCTCCATGTCCTAACACAAGTAACATCAGCCTTTGGAATATCCTGAGGAATAACATAGGAAAGGATCTCTCCAAAGTGGCCATGCCTGTTGAGTTGAATGAGCCACTAAACACCCTGCAGCGCCTCTGCGAGGAGCTGGAGTACAGCGAGCTCCTGGATAAAGCAGCGCACACACCAAACCCCTTCGAGCGGATGGTAAATACCTTATTCCAAATAATTGGGAGCATTCAATAGAATAAACATAGAAGCCATGCTGAAGAAATGAAGTTGTTCTATTCCACTGTTTTGTTTCTCTCAGCTGAGAGACAAACTCTCCAAATGTGTCTGTACATACTCACATAGCCACTATTTATGACTCTTCTGCTTCATTTCTGTTGTTTTTCAGAAAGTCTCTCCTCAAGTACCTTGCTGTTCTGCAAGTTTAAACAAAAAGGGAGCTTAGTTCTGTTTTGCAGCTCTTGCTCTCTAAAGCAAAAAGGGAGGAGGGGATTGAACTTAGTTCCCTCTCAAAGATGAAAGCTACAATAGATATTTTTCAAGGGTGTCTGATCTGGTAACACATTTATTCATAGAGATCCTGGATCTTCCAGCCCTACATGACTGTGATATCTCTATATTAACTAAATGAACTCCATGCTTTTTATTAACTGGCTTTCAGAAGTTTTTGTGTTTATCCAAGATGTTCAAGATCTCAAAACCAGGCTGCATGTTTATTTGGGTACAATAATGTCATCCTCTGCTAGTGCAGAACCCTGAATTCTGCATTTGGCAAAAGAACAAGAGAGAAATGCATTTCAGTTGTTCTACTTCTAGGTGTACAAGAGCTACTTAATATGAAGGCCCATAAAAAAAAGGATTAGAAGCTTCCTAAATTCTCTTAAATGGAAGATACAGATTTTCCCATAAACTGAATTAAGCCTTTTCAACTCAATATATCTTATCTCAAAATAAGGTTATTAATGTGAGTAGGTAGTCATGTTGGAAATACTGCTTGAAAAGTCTCTCTCCTCATTCTGACACTTTCAAGGGTTACAATTTAGGGCCTATTCCCAGGGTGTGGTCATTCACTGGGGGTTTCAGTCCATAGCTTTTTTTGTTCTTTCGAGAACATATGCTAAAAGGAAAAGGAAATGAGCAGTAGTTGTTCAACAGGGAGGGAAAAGAAGCCTTTTCCCTCCTCCCCACACCCAAACATCTGGAAATTACCTCAGACTGGTGTATTCTTTGCCTTTGAGAAATTCCTGAAGCAAAATTTAATACTAACTGTTGCATAGTAATTGTAATAGTTCATAAAAGAGCCTATCTTCAGTGCATTTGTTTTCTGAAACTGTGAAAAGAGAGTATCTACACTTTCACAAGATGAGAAAAAGGGAATGAAAAGAGGAAAAAAGTGTTACAAAAGAGACTTGTATTAAACAACTCTGAATGTTAATTCCTCACATTATGCTTGAGGTGACTAGAAAAATTCAGAAGGGCTACCTGTGTGTCAGTCATAATCAACAGTTTTATGATTAGGTAATAGCATCCAGAAGATAAAAAATAATTTAAGTCAAACAGCATTAGAAATAGCAAAGTTGGTGAAAACTCATCCAGTACTTCCTGCGCCATGTTTATGAAAAGAATAGTGGATACATTTATGGAGTCACAGATTAACTATAAAAAGCAGTTATTATGTGAAATTTAACAGTGGCTTTTAAGGTTACTTCTTTGAACTGTGTTGAAGAATGCTAAACTGTTTCAAACACTTTTCAGAAATGCTCTTTTCAGCTGGTGAAATTTGTAGTATCTGACCCTAATAATTCTATCCCTGACCTATTGAATGACTCTGAAAATTGAATAGTCCTCTAATGTGAGAACTAGGGCTTAGCTTGCAGGAGGCATGCATGTTTGTAGTCTGAAAATGAAGGGGAAAATACAGAATCAGGATAAAGCTTGATTTTATTTTTTTGTGTCTGTTGAAAATTAATTAACCTAAGTCCCAAATATGTACTTCCCAGGTGTACATAGCTGCCTTTGCAGTCTCTGCCTATGCATCCAGTTACTACCGAGCTGGAAGTAAGCCATTTAATCCTGTGCTTGGAGAAACCTATGAATGTATTCGTGAAGATAAGGGTTTCCAGTTCTTTGCAGAACAGGTATTGTATGCTGCAACCCTTAGAATTGCTACTCGATACGCTGCTGAATTCTAAATGTGTGGCTGGAATCCTCTAGAATTAATGGCAAAATACAAGATTATTTAACATTACCTGAGCCCAAGGGACCTTGCTGAATTACAAACAAAGGGAATTTTTTTTTTTATTTTGAGGAAGTCTGCTAAGTCTGGCATGGAGCATCACGAGCAGCAGCTGACACTTGAGGAGCAAAGGCTGGCAAGCTGCCTGCTCCAGTAACAAGATAACTTGGTTAAGTATAGTGCAATTCCCCATGCTGAAATCTGATCACAACCGCAACAAAAGTTTACATTCATGGCATTTTCTTTTGTGTGTGATCATTAAAAATACTGTATCTTCAGCTGTTTAATGCCTTCTTTTATAACAAATGTATCCCTTGTGTGAGTCAATCAACCTCTAGTATTTCCAATGGCACCATGACTATTTCTGCTTCCTGTCCAAATACACAGTAGACTTAGTCTTTCAAATCTGCTACTACAGCTGAATTGGTGAAGGATGTATACAGCACATCATGGTCTGAGTGTTTATGAAGATTATTCCCCAGTAGGAGAATAATTATTAAGTATGGGTGGAAAATACTAAATTTAAACCAGCCAAGCTACCAAAATCACTAAACTTGAAGTGTATGTTAAAAAGAGACAAAACTCAAATACCTGCTGCCTGGCAAAGTGAAAATGACTGAGAGCCGTCTTATTCTGTCTAGACATAACGAAAAATACAAAAAGTGCAAGTGGGCAAAGGTGTGCAACCTAGAAATTTGATCGGAGAAAGACTTCTAAGAGGCTTCCTTTAGGAAATGAAAAGTGCTTTTGACTGCCTGTGAAGGTACAACATTTTGCACATCATGTTTCAGAACTGACAAAAAGGAATGTTACGTGATCTGTCCTTAATCTCAGGAAATGTCACAGGCAAGAGTAAAAATAAGAAGGGGAAAAAAAACCCAACAAAAAATAGTGCAGTCAAAGCAAGAATCAAATTTAAAGTTCATTGTGCTACTTCAGTACTAAGATGATGTGTACAGAGCACTGCAAGTACCAGCACGACATCAAATTTGAGTAACATAGTGGTGAATAAACTAACTACTAACTCAGTTAGTACTGAGTTTAATGTTACACTGAATTAAAGGAAGATATTTTCTCTTGAATATTGGGTAAACCAGTAAAAAGACTAGTTTTTATAAAGAAGAATTTTACTAAATGAGCAGGATTGTGCTATTAACGACTGTTGTTCTAATACAAGAAATAATTGATGTGAGTTTTTAGAGTGGTAAAGTTACCATAAGGATATAGGGTGGAGAAATATTAGGAACAGAGGCAGTACAGGAGGAAAGAAATTTAATGCAGCTTGCAAGCATTAAATATTTCTCTTTACATCAGGAACAGTGCAGCTTGCACAAGCATTTTGATTCTTATTCCAGATACCTTGTTAGTGCAGGGAGAATGGAATTCAGGGAGTAGACTGATAGAAGATACAAAAGAACAAAGATTCTGTTCTATCAAGAGAGTGAGTTTAGGGTAACTCCTGTTAGCACCATGACCTTACTCTGGAATTATAACAGTTTAAGTGAGAGCTAAGTTTAACCCATGTATTACAGTGACATCTGGGGTTAATCTGGGTACAGTATGTAAGACAGTGTTGCTCTTGCTGGATTAGGCCATAGCTGAGAGTAATTAGTACTTTCATAATCTTTTTTCTTTTTTTTAAACCAAGTAGAAGGTGTTCAAGAAATAACTGGACACCTGCAGGAAAAAAAATCCTCAGTAAGAGATCTGTGAAATGAGTAACAAAAAAAAAAAAAAAAGTTGATTTGAGCCATGGTTAAGAAATTACGTAGCGAAAAATAGCAATTTGACTTGAAAATAAAGTTGCCCAAGGAACAGCAGGCGTTACACATCTTAAGAGCTGGTCCTTGTCAGTTGTTAGTTATGTTCACATAGAAGGGAGAATTCAAGTTGAGGAGGAGTGGCTGCTTTCACTTTGTGCTTTTTTTGTTTACTGTTGCATTTTAATAGTCTGAATTGTTTGTTTGCTCACAGTCCTTGCTTTGCTAGTTTGGTGGTTGCCCTAATTCATGCACCTGCTATTGGCCAATGCTGATGAAATGCAGTGCATGTGGTTAGAGTTTCACGCTAGAAACACCTGGGGTGTCACTGCTGCACTAGTAGGGATTGCTGGATGGAATTTCCTGGCTTGATTTCTTCACCCCTGGCCCACTTAGAGATGCTGATCATTATCTCCTCCCTCATACTCAGGGTTTTGTGGTTATTTACTGTACAGAAGCTTTTGGCCCTCTATTGTGTTTTTGGTTTTTTGTGTTTTTTGAGAATTTGTGTCACAAAGTGTGGTTTTTGCTAATCTGTTAAGAGTTCCTAAGGGTAAATTTAATTATCACCTTAGAGAAAATGTTCGAAGTATATAGCTAGATTTTCACTCAAACAAAATCTCAGGCCTTTTCAAATAAGTGTTTCCCATTTCTTTCAAGATTTCTTAGGTCTGAGAACCTTTATTAATCTCACTGCTTCCCCCTTCAGGACACAACTGCAAAGGGAAAATTAATGTTCAAATTGTAAATGCCATATGTGCATGAAGAAGAAAATAAAACAAAAGAAGCCAAACCAAAATGACTTTTCAAGTGTTCATATGTTAATCTTTTCTCCCCCTCTCCTTTCATGTCTTGCTCTTAGGTCAGTCACCACCCACCTATTTCTGCATGCCATGCTGAATCTGTGAATTTTGCTTTTTGGCAAGGTAACTCTTCAGTTTATCATTTACTTTTACAGTGTTCATAATGTTTTCATAGTTTGTCTAATGCAAAATATCCAGAAATTAGGAAAAGTTGAAATTCCTTGCCTAAATTTGTATTAGAATGGTTCTAAGGAATGCTAACCTATGCTGACTTGCATGCTTCTTACTTGGATCATCTGCCGTTATAAAAATTCTCAAGATATTTTGCATTATTTGGATTTTTTCGTGTAACATCAGTTGATTATTATTTTCATGTACAAATATCTGCTCTTCTTTAAAATCAGGTTTGTTTGGGCTTTTTTGGGGGATGTTTTTCTTTAGTAAAGAAGAATTGTATGTCAAGCTATTTATAAAACAAACGAGCTCGAAGACAGCATGAAAAAACTACAAGTCCTGAACCTTGGCAAATCTTGTAAAACTGTTCTGAAAGCAATTTTCAAAAATTAGTGTAGCAGCAAGGATAAATACATTTACCTTTTCTTTCTCTGCTGGCATTATTACATTATGTACTGCTAGTGAAGGTGTCAGCCAGTTACAGTACCTGTGTGGCCAGATAATTTTGGAGTGTACACAAAACAACCATGTCTTTTAACTTAAAATCCTTCACCCAGGGGTTTGTCAAATCACAAGGTAGCCATATTGTAATATTTTTTTTTTTCTGACTGGCTCTGCTGACTTGATTATAGTTATCATAGATGGAGCCATACTGAACAGACATCGGAACCCATTAGTCTGGGTTTTATTATCCTCTGTAATTTTTTGCTTTGTAAAAAATACAGGGACACAAAAATCCTTTTCTTCATGGCTCAAAAGCTCAGGTGGCCAAAAATTTATTCCCTAACATGAAAACTGTATAAATAAGATGATAGGAACCTTTCTTAATAAAAATAGATGAGATTGATTTGTTTAACAGATCTTGACAAGTGTTATCATTCAAATACTTTAACACTTCCATTTAGAGAGTGAAGTTCTTCTAATGAGAGCTGAGAATCTGATTAATATGAGAGTCAGATTTGGTCTTGATGAGCACAGCACACTCAATCAGGGTGCAGCAGGGCTTGGGGGTTTTTGTTTGCTTTGTTTTTAAATATGCTAGTTGAGCTTATGGGAGGGCTAGAAGGCAAGTTTTAAATGCTGCGACCTCTTGTAATGAGGCTATATTAACTTATGTGGAAAGGTTAACACAAATTTAATCATAAAGGCAGCTTGTCAGTGAGTTCAGTTCTTTCTGTGTGCAAAGACCTTTTCACTTACTGTGTCACCTTCTCAGCTGAAAAGGAGGCAGCAACATTGCCAGAGTAGTACTGTCATCCCATCAGACACTGACTTTAGTTCATGTGTTCCATCACCAAGAAATCTCCTGATCATGTCCAGTGACCTAGAAGACTGGGCTCTGATAGGAAACAATAGTTTGGAGATAGCGTTCCACGACTCATGAAGCTGACTCTGCTTTTGCAGAGTGTTGACACATGAGCAATGGAAATGAAGGAAGTTTCAGCTATTATAGCATCTGTGCCTGAATTAGTATGAGCATAGCTTTGAAATAACACTTTGCTTTTTCTTGTCTGTCCTAAAATTATTGTGTGATCAAGTTTCACCCTGGCTCCCCAGATGTTTCCCACATGCTGATCTCTGTGGGGCAGCTTTGCCAATTATGGGAGAATTTGGCACAATCTGGTAATGCATTTTAACTGTTAAACTCAGTGGGGTGCACCTTTGCCCTTTCTCTTCCATCCCACTGCAGAGGAGACAAAGCCAGGACAGAATTTCCCTCAACAACATCATACTAGAAGTAGCTTTGGAGCACTTGTTGTGCAGTGTAGGCATCACAACAGAATCGCTGTCACTGAAGAAGCTGACCCAGCACCAGACTTCAAAACCAAAAAACCCAAAATGTCCTTTTCTCATGTGATAAGAAAGGAACTTCTTTGCGTGCAGAATTCTGCCCTACATCCCATTCTGGTCTTTGCAATGATAGGCGGCTCAGTGTGGCTCACTCCTCACTCGCACATACGTACTCAGGAGGTACATGAGTAACCTCTTAGTTGTGGTTTGAGCATCCATCTCTCAAACAGGGTAAGAGTTTCCCCCCAGAATTGCACAGAAAACGGTGTTTTGTTTGTCTTCTGTTAGAACTAGCATCTTTTTGAGACAGGAGTTGAATTTTCCACTCTTTTTCAGGTGGGGTAGGGAATGGAGTTCCTAGAGTCTAAAATAGGAAGGATGCTGTTCTCCTGAGCTCTGAAGTTACTGTCTGATTATCTAACCCAATTTAACTGTATACCCCTTTTGCCGTGCTCCTGTCTGTTTCCTTCTCTTCCAGGTGCTTTTGCTCAATAAATTTGGCTAAACTTGCATTAAGCTTCCTTATCTTTTTTCTATTTTTGAAGAAATGGCATGAGACTTGGACATGTCTTTCTGTGATTCAAACAAGATTTCAAAAGATCAGTTAAAACCCTCTGCCATTTTGTGCCTTTTGGAACCTTCTTTGGTCTCTTGACTGTGGATGTTCTTGTTTTATTTTTGTATTTGAAATTCTGTTTTTGTTTTTGAAAATGTGTGCATTCATTCACTAGCAACTGAATTGCGGACAAGTATACGCTGTCTATGGCTTATTTAAATTTCTTTCTTTTGAAAAAGTTAAGACTGTTAAATATCTGTTACTTTGCTATTTAACCAAAATTACAGTGAAAATCAAATAAAGCAAACAGCAACAACAAACCCTCGAGCCAGTATTTGAATGTCCCACAACATTCTTTGAACACTTCTGTTGCACTTTGTTATTCTGAATTTCTTGAAAACAAAGTAGAGCCCAGAAACAGCCTGATTCACCTACCTGTGACTAAACCCATCTTTTTTTTACTTCTTGTTCCAGATGTCAGATGGAAAAACAAATTCTGGGGAAAGTCCATGGAAATTGTTCCAGTTGGCACGACACACGTAACTCTTCCAGCGTAAGTGCTGCCGTTGGGCACTGCTGTTCATGCACAGGCACAGATGTGCTTGCACACACTGGAGCCACACTCATTCAGGGCACAGCCAGCTCTGCTCTGCCCTTTGGAAGGACTGGTAGCTATGGTTTAATTTAAAGAGAAGAGGGGAGGAAAAAAGACCTCACCAAACCAAACCCAGAAGCATCAATCAGAAGCACTTTCAAAGGTTATGAAAAATAAATAGTGAAAAAAACCTCCATCACTCTTGTGTAACTTGAAAAAAGAAAAGTTGGTATTTTCATACTTCAGTTGAATTTCAACCTTAATGCATTTCAAACTCACAGGCAAAAACTGTAGGGTAAAGGAAGCTATGAATTCTTTTGCTTGAGAATAGGTTTTGGGGGAAGAGATGGTGTTGTTCCTGTCTTTTGTGACTATATTTGTAGGGACTCTGACATCATTCTGGGCTGTAGGCAAGGCCAACAACCATCATCACTGCAGAAATAATTACTGTAAGTGATAAGTAGAACCAGTTACATATCTGGTGTTTATTATCCAAGGAAGCAGCCACTGTAGTGAAGTGTTGAGTATAGCTTGTTTGTTTCCTTTTGTTTTGTTGTTTGTTTTTTTTAAATAAAAAATCTGCAGTGTTTCAATGCCAGTTTGTCAGAGTGCCCATTATTGATGAGCAATTAAAATCCCTTAAAATTTGGCCTATATCCATCATGCTTGCAGAACCAGAGGTCTAAAGGTTGAGTATTGTTCCAATTAAATCTGTTTTCCAGTGAGAGAGTACAAAATTAATCTGCCATGTGAAAAAAAAAACAAAACAACAAAACAAAGAATTAAAGAACCTAGCACTCATCAAATGAAGCATGCCTTTTTCTTTAAAGTGGCTAAAATTGAAACCTAGTAAGACAATACCCAAAAGGTAATGTATAGACCATGTTACATTCATAGCACCTGCCCTCAGCTTTTGAATGAAAGGTTTCTAGGATGTGCATGAGCACTCATAGCCAAGATAATTAATATATTAGGGCCTATGATGGGCTGATGAACTGGGAAGCAATCTGATTCATATGTGATCTCTATGTGCTGGTTTGTATCCTTGTGTATCTGATACAGAACTGGGTACAAAACAGGTGCTGTGGCTATAGGGAAAAATTAAGCATTACTATTAAGGTTCATTTTGAAACAAATACATTTTTTTTAAGCATTTATGATAACAAGTGATGTGCATAGGTAAGGGCAGAAAAACAAGTTACTGTGTGATAAATTAGCTGTGTATCTGCTAGTCTGTACAAACTGTCCTGTGTGTGCCTTACAAAGCAGCAAGTGAAAGCAAGTGACTGAGGGGAGGTAGGGAAAGATTCTAATAACTTCACAGGATGTGAATGAGGTACCTGCTCTGAGGAAACTGGTGCTTTGCAAGTTTCTATTTTACCTTACCAGTAGCGAGTTGGCCATCCATAGCCAGAACAAATTGTAGAATATGTCTTCATGAGACTTTCCTTTCCTTGATGCTTTATAAAACTGTTTTATGAGAGCATCTACCTCTTTCATAAAAGGTAAAATGTTGTATTCCCTATTGGTATTTGTTTATCTCTCCCTGTTTGCTGTTTCCCAGTGTGCAACTGCATCTTGAACTACCTTGAACTTTTGCTCTTGACTAAAGCACACATATTAGGCTCAGCCTTGAGAGTTTTGAGCCAAGCTCATTCCTCTCAGTATGTGTTTGGATCACTCTGGTGGCCCATGTTCTTGTGTTTTCCATTGTCAGGCTTGGAATGGGCATGTCAGACTGTAGAAGATACCAGAATGATTACTTTTGGAAACTTGAAACTGGTTAGAAGGGCAAGTAAACTGAGGGAAAACTGAATTCAAAGTATGTAGCAGAAGTGAAAAGGATTTTCTGGGAGGTGGGATAGTTGTCATAGGGTTTGTTTTTGAGAAGGTTTGGAACAAGATGAATCATTCTATTAAAGGAAAAAAATAGTTTGTTTTCTCTAATCAAGTTCTCTGCAATTTTTTTTTCCTCAAGTTTGAGCTCACTTGAACATGGCATGAGACTTTTCTTGTCTTGTATTTTTCCTTACAGTTTTAAAGACCATTTTGCCTGGAACAAGGTGACATCCTGCATCCATAACATCTTGAGTGGGCAAAGATGGATTGAACACTACGGAGAGATCATCATAAAAAATCTTAATGATGACACGTGCCACTGCAAACTGACTTTCATAAAGGTAACCACAGCAATGTTGGCACTGCCTTTTCTAACAGGCACAGCAGTGGGAGGGTGCTCTCTGCTGAAGCTCTACTTCTGCTTACAAGCTGTAATTACCTGTGATTCCTTGAAAACTGTATCTTTGAAGGAACTGCCACTCATTAGACAAAAAAAAAAGAAGCAACAGCTTTCTTGAGTGATTCCACTGGAAATGGAGGGATTTTTGGGAAAGGAATATCTGTTCTGGGTTTGATGAGAGACGTAGGCACAAGGTGTCTACTGACAGTGGCTTACCACGTGCCTCCTACTAGCCCACTGGCACATGCTGTGGTTGCATTCATTCTGCAGCTGTAGGACCAGTGCTTATGCAGGCTGCTTCTCCTGATGCTCTTTGCTAGCCCTTTGCAGGTACTCAGAGGAGTTTAAATAAGAGGTTGGGGTATTGCTCAAAGATTTTGCTTCAGTACAAGTACAATATATATGACTTCTTCAGGAACTGTTCTTATAACTGAAATTAAATTCAGTTTTTGGCAATAGATGAGTTGTAGTAAAGGAAAATCAATGAAAATGTAAAGCAATGCCAAAATTTCTAACCTGAGAAATAGTTTTATAAATCATTCTAAGAGACTTACCTTTCTCTGTATCTGAGAGAAGGTTCTGCTTTATATAGAACAGACCATACAGATACAAGGGAAGTACTTCAGTGTACCTATGCAGCATGCCATGCTCCCCAGCAAGTTTGGGGCTATTTTATTTTATCTATTTCCTGAATACTCTGTGCTTTCTAAGAAGCATTAGGGTGATTTTTTTTTTCCCAAATACTTACTTGAAAGTACTTTAATGTATTTTCAGAGCTGCACTGGAAGTTCAAATACTAAAGACTGAGAGCCTGCAAATCTTACACCTTTGATATTGTAGACTGTTTATAGTGCAGATGAATGTATGAGTTACTTCTCTTCCTCTTCTGCAAATTTGGGAGACATGTAGATAACCAAGTCAGGACTCAGGGCCAGCTGTGTTGGGGCAAAATTCAAGGTCAGCTGCACTTCACCTCATACTGCCCCTACAAAAAGGCAAACCAAATAAATACAATTCTCAATGTTAGTATTTTAAGAAGCTAACATATTAATGGGTTAGTGTTTTAATGTACTAGAAGTTGTTTGCATTTGATATTGTAATGCACACCTCAATTAACAGGTTTCATTGCTCTACAGCCTGGTGCTACTAGCATGGCAAAATGGCCTGCACTTGAGCTCTTATGCACCTTCCTTCCCTTTGTTCCTTTTAATTCTAGGCAAAGTATTGGAATCCAAATGCACACGAGATCGAAGGCAGTGTCATGGATAAATCTGGGAAAGTTGTGCATCGGCTCTTTGGGAAGTGGCATGAAAGTTTATACTGTGGGACAGCTTCATCTTCAAACTGCATATGGAGAGCAAGTTAGTGATCAGAATGGCTCATGTACACAAACAGATCTTCTTGAGTATTAAAACAACTTACTGTTTTAATCTCTTTATTAGGCCCCAATTTCTTGTTATTCTTCTGTAGAATATTTGATTTTTGTCAAGCATTTAAAAGCTAGATAGAAGAATATATCATTTAGATAATATGAGAACATAATCCCATAGCTTCCTTTATTTTCTCCATTCTCCCTCATTTTCATATTTGGTCATGAAGTGAGTATTGAGGACTCTAGCAGGAAGGGGGAAAAAAGGGAACAAGCTGCTCCTACTGCTTGTGCAGGGAACTGTTGTTTATTTCATGTGTTGAACACTAGAGGATAGCCTACGAAACTCAGTTCTGTAAATTACAGTGATAATTGAATTTCTCCCAAGCTTGTGGGGTTTTGCCTACTGTGTTTTGAAAAAACATTGTGATAATAGCATGGCCTTCATCACGGTTGTGCTGTGAGTCAGCTGAGAGGACAGAAATCTGTCTTGTTGCAGTGCCATTGTCAAGGGGGATGTTCTCTTTTGTCACATTATTAAAAACTTCTTCAAAAATCCCCCAGAACTGACACTGTGGATCAGGCATAAACAAATGACTGGAGGGAGCTTGAAATTTTCTTTCTCACTATAATAGCATTTAACTGGAATTCTGAATGCACTCTTTTCTTCTGTAGATCCAATGCCTAAAGATTATGAACAGTGGTATGGATTTACACAATTTGCACTGGAGTTAAATGAACTGGACCCACAAACTAGGTCGTTACTCCCATCCACTGATACACGTTTTAGACCAGACCAAAGGTAAGAAGCTTTAACTCTGAAATATTTTCCTTAAATAGTTCTTAATCTTCTGTTCACTCACTTTACCCTGAACTCAAGACTATTTTCTGTGGATAACTGCAGTGCCTTTCTATTTTTACATTAATGTGAATCTGAAACAGACATTGTAATCACTTATTGAGAGATGGTCTAGTTGTTATGGAAGTGTGTCCTAAAATTGCCTCTCGGATTCCTCTACATAACTGCCTTTCCTAGGATGTTAAAACTTAAGTACTTTAGGTACTGGATGTTGGGCATACAGTATTTGAATAACCAAAAACTGAGACACTTGCAACTTTTTTCTGCAGTGAAATTTTTACTGTCGCATATTTCCAAGTAGAAGAATCTAATGTAACTGTGACTCTGAGCTTGTTCGAAGAGTTATCTTTCCTTAAGTGCTTTTTCATGGTGCAGTTGTCTGCAGAGGTAGCTGTTTACCTTTCAAACACTGTGAAATACCTGCTGAAAAGATTAAATTCTGGGGGCAGGAGAACTATTGTCTCATATCACTGCTGCTGCAGGTTTCTAGAAGAAGGGAATATTGAAGGAGCTGAAATACAAAAGCAGAGGATCGAGCAGCTGCAGAGAGAACGACGGAAGGTGCTAGAAGAAAACAATCTAGAGCATCAGCCTAGATTTTTCAGGTACTAGATAATAATTAGCATAAACTATCATTTATTAAAATTCTTATTATAGATCTTATTCTAAATTGCCACGTGACAGGCTCCAGTTTTTTTCAGGGTTCACTTTGGTTTTGTACTTTGGTGATGTAGAATAATCCAGTCTTAGTTAAAGCTCAGAATTATGTATTAGTTTTTTATTAGTGCATCCCTGAATTTTATTTTTTTTTTTTTTTGCCTTGATGGCAATTGATATTTAGTCTGCATTTGAATTTGCCTGAGTTAATGTGGCATCTTTGAAGCATGTTGAAGTAGCTGGATTTAGCTCAATTGCCTCTGCTTAATTCAGGGGGATTACCTGATGTGGAATTGTGCAGAGTTGGAGCCTTTCGCATCCAAGGCTGTTTTTGAACATGTTTCCTGTGTTTTATGGGGAGAGAATTATTGTTCTGAAGGCACTTTATCTCTTCCTGTTGTAAATCAGTTAAACAGGAGACTTGAGGTGTTGAAAGACTAAAAGAAATGCTAGCGGTCTTTTGCCCTCCAGCTTCTCTGTTCTCCTGCAGTGAAAGAGTTTGAGCCAAGATTAATGTTGTATGGGCCTACAAGCAGATCTGAGATCCTATTTTTTCTGGATATATCTATACTGTACTTCTGAGGAACACAGGAATGTTGTAAACAGGTGCAAAAGGGAATGACTTAGGCTACTTCATCTCTGACAAGTTGGTGAGCTAACTCATCACATGCCAATTACACCTACTAAAGGGAAGCAGGATAGAGGCAAAGACTAACACTTTGTGACTATATATTTAGAATGAGAATTGTGAATAAGATTCAGGATTTGAATCCTTACAATGAGGATTTGAAAGTTGTGATTTATTCTGTAGATTTAAATGATGGAATAAAGAATTTAATTATTATATAGAAAAAGTATTAGAGCAGATGCAAGCTAATGCATTTGGCTCTTCAATAGTGATGTTCTCAGGTGAACATTAGGCTATTGGGATGCCTCTCCCTGGCCCAGTGCAGACACACCCATTCAGCTCTCCAAGCTGTGCTGCTCCTGGTTCGTGGGCTGGATTTGGTATCTGTGCATGCTGCTATACTGCGTTACACAACATATGGATGGAAAATACAAGCTTACATTTGTTTAATCTTTGGTAGGAAATCCAGCGATGACTCCTGGGTGAGCAATGGAACCTACATGGACCTTAGAAAAGAACCTGGTTTTTCCAAACTGGACAGTCCTGTCCTTTGGTGAAAGAGGAGCTAAGTGAAGATATTCTGTGCTGTATTCTTGGATCTGATTTAAAAGACATATATATAAAATATAACTATATATCTATATGTACACACAAATATATGCACACACACATACAGAATGTGTGTGGTGTGTGCAAATGTGCATATCTCCAGAATTGTGCTTAATTTAGAATCTGATAATTCATTTGTTTCCTTTACTCAACTATTGCAGTGATTGTTTGAATGTATAAATATCCTAATTTCTTTTTTATAAAATATTTAATAAATAGTACTGAATGTTAACAGATAGAAAAGAGAAGAGCTTTTACACTACTTTTTCAATGTGTAATAATGTCAGTTCTGAGTTAAATTATGCCTTACTGAATTGCATTGGAGACAGTAGCATCAGCATCTCCTAGCTGTGCTGAGGAAGAGTGCAAGCCTTAGTAACACAAACTGTAGGCAGGCTTCCACAGTGCAATGAGTAGTTCAGCTGTCTCTGGGCTGGTATGAATTGCTAAAACAGATTATCAGCTGGTGCTGAAATCTGACTATGATCTTTTGCTGTCTGTAGGAAAGATTTAAGTGAGCTTTTGTTTCTATTAACTTTCTTCTTAGCTTTATGGAAGAGGTAATTCTGAGCTTACATTGGTGGTTCTACTGCCTTATACATAAACTGTACCCGGTTACATGCAGTGCTGGAAAGTCAGGAATCGCCAAAATTTTCCACTGGGAAACATTTTCACTTCAAATTTATAGCCCCCAACAGGGCAAGAAGAGATGATTTGTATATACTGCTTGAGCACGAACTAGATGAAGAAGCTCTCTCTTTTTCCAGTAAGTGAAATCTTACACAGAGCACGAAATCCTGTGCTTCCATAGCTTCATTTGTTTTTAATTCACTCAAAAATTGCAACAGTAAGACTTTTTAAGAAGTAAGCAAACAGATTGTTTTAAGCTAGAAATTTTTTCCTAGTATTTTGATATTTTCTACCTCTTAAATAACATATTTAAGATCTTATATTTAAAAAATTACCACCTGCCTTATGGAGAAGTATATGGAGTCTTTGATCTTCCTCTGTTTGTTTGTTAAGTTCAGATAAATATTTAAATGTCTTGCACTAAATCAATTGCATCCCTTTCCTGTAATTTTAGATGTATGGTTCGATATGTGCAGCTACTAAACCATAGGTCAGAAATTTAGCAGGAAACAAATGTAGCAGAAGCCTCACTTTTGAATGAAGACTATAGAGATGGGCAGTATTTTGGGGTTTTTTCCATCAAATCACGATGCCATAGTCATTAACAGAATAATTTGCATTTCCACATATCTGCAACCCAATCCATGATTCTTCGAATCTGCTCTGCGTGTCTGCAACTCTCTGCCAGCAATGCATTTTTCCACATGACAGATCTACATCCTGTCACCACACCCTTTTCTTTTCTTTACATGCCACTGTAAAGACACAAAACAAACCCCAATGCTGGCACATTAAATTGGCTTATGACTGGAACAACTGGACATGGCATGGATAAAGTAGACTCCTAGGAGGACAGACTAATAGCTTAGAAAAGCTTGCACTTTACTGCAATTGTGCTGCATTGTTCTAGGGAAAATCGATTATAAATGGATCCATGTATTATATGTAACATGAAGGAAATACTATGAAGGTTTTAAATTTTAAACAAAATCTGTGGTGTCAGATTAGATGTATATTTGAACTTTGCTTTCTATTACCTTGAAGCCTCATTGTCTCAGAGGCAGATGAATGCTTTTTCACTGTTTTTCATTCTGCCCAGGATCTCTGCCTCACCATCATTTCTGTAATTTATTACCAAAGAAGTTAGCATAATTATATCTAATTAATATGTCTTGGAAAAACTTGACTACCATGCCAGCAGCTTGCAACAAGGCAAGGTTCACACTTACATGAAGACAAAATCTGGGCTTTGATTCCAAAGGAAATCTTTAAGTTTGGGGCCGTTCATCTTTTCAAGAAAAATGAGGTTCCCTTCATGACTTGTTCCCTTCCTATCTTTTTTCCTTGTATTAACTGTCAAAACCTGGCACAGAAATGAGTTGATAGTTGCAATTATCCTTGCTGTCAGTAATTACAAATTATACTAAAAATAAGGGTCATTTAAAAACAAAAGAGGGTAGAGGAAATAAAAGCTTTTAAGAAAAGGAGCAAAATTTGTGGAGGCTGCATTAAGCTTGCTCATTGTCATATTTGGCAGCTACTGTGATACTATCTGATCTGATTGCTGGGTTTGTATATTCTGTGTGTGGAGGGGATTCCCCCATACAGGTATTAAACAAAACCGATCTCACATGGGGTATTTGAGTCATGATTTTTGATAACCCAGACTGGCAGTGCCATTTCATAGAGTCTGATTTCTCTAACACTCCAAACTGTCCGAAACACATGGGATTAAATGACAAGAAGCATTGGGCTGAGCTGTGCCTTACACAAAAATTTCTTCATCAAAATTTCTGTATCAAGAGAGTAAACTCCAGAATTTTAGCATTGTCTCCATAAAAATGCCTGAGAATAATCCAGGGCATTTCTTAAATGCATGAAGCAAAATCACTGAACAAGTAATTGCTCCTTGTGTAAATCTATAATACACACCTTCAAACACAATGTAACCAGTTGTGAGTGATCCTCTGACCCCACATTTCCAACTGCAGTATAGTATTCCCTGCTTACTTTTGTATGAAACAATTTGGTTTAGTTGTTAAACTTCTGTTAACTGTATATTAAGAAGTGGAAAAAAATTGTCTTGATGTTAGTTCTGTGTATTTCTGCATGTAAATATATTCAGCATTCACAAACTTAATATATTCTATAAAGTTTTTCTTGGTAAAATATGTAATTTTGGTAATTTTCTTCCCCAGAACTTCTGCTGTGTTAATGGTTACAAAATTTATATTAGCTTTTGGCATCATCACTAAAACAACTGTGATTTTTAATTACTGACACTGAGGGACTTTTTACCCACTATTTCTACCCTGAAAGGTAAAAAAGCATGTATCAGGCAACTTAACTGCTTCCTTTCATACACATCTGTGATCCCCAAGGTGTGTAGCTCAATGGATCAGTCTTAAAATTTCCTGATGGACCCTTGCCTGCTGTTACAGCTCTCTTATTTCATGACTTTATAAACACTGCTTAATACAATTTTGGAGGCCAGTTTGAGAAGCACTCGTGTAGCTCTGCCTTTGCTTGTGTGTCTCTTCATAAAGTAAAACCCTCACTATAAACTTCCATCAAGGTGATGGAGCAGCTCAGGCCTTTGGGTGTTGAAACCCTGCTTCATTTTTCAAGTTGTAAAGCATAGAAAGAAAGAAAAAAAAAAAGAAATTCAGGGAAATATCGTACATAGGAACAGAAAACCACAGCTCTACTTTCAGATTTGCAGGATTGATGCTTAGTTTCTGATTTTGTGTAAATTTGGGATTACAAAACTGCATCACTTGTTCAGGAGGTGACTCTGGGTAGCATAAAATGCTCTTTAGACCAAGTGGAACTAGAATGTACCATTAATCACTGCATTCCTTTCTGGATCTCTATTCTCCAA
The DNA here is from genome assembly GCF_971803275.1 of Cyanistes caeruleus. Lineage (NCBI taxonomy): Eukaryota > Metazoa > Chordata > Aves > Passeriformes > Paridae > Cyanistes > Cyanistes caeruleus. The sequence continues at coordinate 120,324,495 of NC_141701.1, forward strand.
GCTATGCTTGATGTGACAGTTTGCCAGCACTGAACTACTTCTTTTAGCCACTTTTTGAAACACAGATCCAGCAGTCAGTACTTAGGTTCTTTATGCAGAGCTTGGAATGTTAGGTGCCTAGAAGAAAGACTAAAACCAGCCCAAATTTTGATAAGGAAACATCCTGGAGCTCTGTTCTTCCACCAACCAGTTTTCTTTGAAGGACTGGAAACAGGATTGCCGTTTTCTTTTAAAATCTGGCCCCTGAAGGACATAGTAGTTGCAAACACAGTCACCTTATTACCTGGCAGCTTAGTGTTGAATCCAGATCACTGTACAGAAAGAACACCAATTCATGGGACCAGAAATTAGAGCCCAACAAGGGATAGCTTTCATGTTGCACAATGCTCCAATGCTGGTCTCAAAACAAACAACCACCAAAAAAGATCCAACCTAACAAAGACCTCACACCTTTCCATGCCCTCCACCTTCCCTCAGCTGTTTACAGTCCTGTTCAGGTTTTCTATGTGCTCCCTTATTCAGTGTCCCATTTTTCTCTTTATTAAAAAAACCTGATGAATAGGGAGACAGTCCATTCTAACAAATGATAAATCATATCTAAAGGCTGTAGTTAAATTATTTTCCCCATAAATTCCTTGTGTATCTTTTCCGTGACTGTGAATAAGACTTTCTTACACTCTGCAGTCAGACCTGGTAGTGTGCTATGGAAATATGCAGTTATATCTGCTCAGCAGTTCCTAATTACTAATGTCCTTGCATCTGCTTTTGTGTGAATTTCTTGTGTTATCTCTCCAAATGACCAGCTTGGCAGAGCAGGAAACTTTCAGCATATCTTGCTGTGTTCAGTATGGCTTCTTTTTTGTGTACAACTCATGCAGAGGGGGCGAGCTGAAGAGGAGTGCAAAACTTGGCCCGTGGTGCATTTTAATAGAGAGAAGGATGACATCCAACTCGTCCACATAACTGAATACATCGTGCAAGGGCTAGAATGAGATGGTGCTGTTCAAAGGAGTGACATTAAAATGAAAGGTTTTTTGGTTGAGTGTGTTTTCATTCATGAATTATGCCTACAATAAATAAAATTCAGTGTTCACTAACTCATCCTTTCTATTTTTTAGCTACTGGTGGGTGCAACTTACTCCAGCAACTGTGGGCTCATAAGAAACTGCACATTATCTGGATTACCTTTTGAAACTTAGTAAATGCTGTAACTCTCAAATGTATTACTGTACTGCTCAGTACTTAGATACTGTTCTTGCTGCAGCTTTTTGAAAGCAATAAGAGAAATTTTCCACATAAGTAGATGCCATATATTAAAGAATAATTTTAAATTATTCATTTTTTTTAATATAAATTGTGGATTTGGTGTTTTAAATGTTTAAAACAATACTGTAATAAAGCTTATGAGAATGTTTGGGATGTTGATCCACAAGAGGTGATGACCTCCATCAGTTCCACGCCTTGGAGATGGTTGGCATCCCTGAGAATCAGAAAGTCTTTGTGTTAACAGTATTTTTCTAGTTCCAGTATTGGAAAAACATCCCACATGTTTGAGGTATTACATAAACAAAGCTGCTAAATGCTGAATTTGTTGGTTTTTTTGATAGGGCATTCATTAGTGATTCCAGAATGAGGAACAGAATCTTATGTATTAGAATTATTGCTGACTTTCAGATATTTGAGAAGTCTCCCTGTAGTCAGGACCATCCCTGTTTTTGACTTCACTCCAAAAATTTGTAATAACATTGGAGTACCTTGATGCACAACTTGATTTATTATTTTTGTCTCTGTAACCAATTTAGTTGGATGTTTATAAATTCTACTTGTAAAAGGTCACACAGCACCCTGACGTTTTCCCAGGGGTTGTAAGTATCTTTCTTCAAAGGTTGTTAGTGGTAGCTGAAACAAATCTTTCTGGGGGAAAGTGATCTGTGCTTTTTTGTATTTTGCAAAATAGCAAGTAGGAAAGAGCTTCCATCTGCTAGAACCCTTATTTGTCACTCTTGCAATCTGTCTGGTAGTTGTGCAATGTTCCAGTTGTACTGCTCTACACAGCTCTGCTGCATGGCTATTGTGCCAGACACTGGAGCAGGAAAAGGGGTAAGCTGATGGAATCCATTTCAACTGGAAGTTTATTCTTAAAAGCAATTTTTAGTAGACATCTGTGCAGCATAAATATTATGCTGTAGTATGAGTGTAGAAGCCACGAGCTAAATGTGCTCCATAAAACAACTTTTGTAAACAAGGAAACATGGTATTTACTGGATAAAATAAATAACTGGAAAGAAAGGATCTCACTGTGGTGGTTTTTCCCTTAGAGATGGTGATTCAGGACAGCTCTGCCAATCGGACCTCAGCTGTGTCTCACAGTCCCACTATATGTGTATAAGATGCAATATAGTTGGATCTTGAAAACTGTGGAAGTACAGTGAGTGTAACTCTTGACTAATGTGAAATTTCTGACTGCAGTTCTGCAACACTGCAGCCTCAGTGTCTACAAAGATTTGGTGGGAAGGAGCATGGAGCTCTCAAGAAGAGCTGAGAAAACTGGATCTCTAAATGTGTTACCATGCAAAATATCCTCAGCTGTTGCACATGGCAGAATCAGGATAGAGGACAAAAAAAAAAAACATTCTTTATACTGGGCAAGAATCAGCTCCTGATTTTTTGAAATCCAGTCATTTTGGTTCTATTGGGTTAAGAACTTTGGAACTTCCTTATCATGTTAGGGGGAATTATTTCATTGCTGATTTATTTCGTAGAGATCTGATACAGTTTAATTGGTATCTGAAATAGTTTATTATTAGGAAATATTTTAGTATTTAGTAAACATTGCATATTTATTATATTTATTTAGTACAAGTTGCTAAAAAAAGTTGTGGTTTACAGAAGCAGTAATATTTTTTTCATAATTATAAAAGGAAGAGGAAGATTGCAAGGGATGCTCATTATTGGTGCCCCACTCATGAACACTCAGGGCAGCAGGAATTTCTCTTACAAAGAAATAGATATGGAGTGAATTTCTTGTGTCTGCCCCTCAAGCTAATAGCATGCCAAGTGCCCACAGTGTGGTCAGTGCTATGCAGACAAACCAGGCTGTTTCCCCTACAGAAGAGCAAGGTAAACTTGGTTTGTATAGATCTTGCATCCAGTTTGTGTTTAAGTTCAGTCATCTGTTCGTTTACTCTAATCTCTATTTTAAAGTCATTTTGCTTACTGCAAAATGATTCAAACCTTCATAGGGTGAGGAAAAACACTGACAGCTGAGCAAAGCTTGCTCTACATAGTAACCAACACATCTTGGCTTTTTTGTTGTTGTTTTGGTGTGGTTTTTTTATGCCTCTGTTGTATTTCTTTCACCTTGCAAATGTTGCTGTCCATGCTTGGTTTATTGATTTTTAATTCAAACCTTTCTGTTTTATGCATAAGAATTTGTGGGGTTACTCTCTGTTTTTAAATGGGGTTAAATGCTGGCCAGGTTCCAAATTCTGTACTATACTTCTGAATTTATATCTTTGCTTACTCTGTACTGAGAGAAATATTTGAAATTGCTTTGTGCAAACTCTCATTTGAGGTAAATCAACATTGCTCTACTGAGCTGAGTGTAACTGAGGCTTAAGTTAACTGAGAATTTGTCTCTGTGGGTTTGTTGATACAAGTTTTTACAGGCTCTTGAAACAGCAATAAATTCCTGGAACATGAGATGTTGTGTGTATGAACATCCGCTGATGTTTCTGACTGTAATTTCAGACTCCAGGAATTATTGTCTTCCTCCAAATATTAGGGTACCACTTCTCCTTGAGGACTTTGTGCACTGATACTGCTATTCTAGTAAAACCAGCTGTTAGAATTGAAAAGTTTTGGTTTTTTTTCTGCTTAGTTAACATTGCTTGTCTTCATTAAAACTTCTTGATAAAAATTCACTTCCAAAATTACGAATTCTTTACTTTTCAGCTTGCAATAAAAAAAAAGAAATATGATTGCAGTAAGTCAACTTTGAACTACTGCAGTACACACCTTGAAAAATCCTCTCCTCCTTAGGTTTTTATGGGGATATGTCTGCAGTGCCTAGATTGCTGCCTAAGGTAAGGAAGCTTATGTAGATTTATCAATAGATGAGAACCTGTCTAATAGCTGAAAGAGATTTACAGTTTTGTTTACTGCAAGGTTTGTTATAATTTCAGCAATTGACAGCCTGAAGATGGAGTGAAGTCAAGAGATCATCCTACTTGTATTCATTGTTTGCTACTTGCCCTTCATCAAGGAAGCAAACTCTGTAAAGGCAACTAGAGCTATATAGGTTTTTTGATGGAAAAATCAATTTTTCTTATAAGGTTCAAAAATAGTGCACCAAATTATGAAGTTCTTTGGTGGGGAAAATCTTTTACTAAGGGCTTTGCCTAAGAGAGCTCTGCAAATAGGTCAGTAAGGGCAAGATTGACTTTTTCTGAGTTCTCTAGTTACTGAAGGATGATGAGCTTAGCCCTTCCTTTCATTTTGGAGACAGAGTAAAGCTTCAGTTAAAGTTCATGCAAGGTAGAGAACTCCAGGATATTACATTTCTCACCTTTTGTGAATATCAGGACCAGAAAAAGAGGATGTGCCATATCACAGAAAAAACCCGCAAAACCTAGTAGGAGCTCCATTGTACTTTATCTAGGTGCAAAGCTCCCTAAAGCTGATGCTCATGTCTTGATGCTCTTTGATCTAGATACCAGCATGAATTGGTTGTTTGACATGATGGGGGAAAGGAATGGGAGGAAAGAGTGTATGTTGAAATATGATTCTCAGTATTGAAGTGTGCAGTCATGAGATCCCAGGAAAAAGGAATAACTGCAGTTCATGCTTTCCCAGTACTGGTTGCTCATTGTTTCCTTTCCTGATAATGCTTCCTCTCAGGACACAGCTGGTCTTCCTTCTCTTTTAGAAACTGTATTGTTCACACTGTGCTACGTTGGCATTGGTGAGGCTGGACAGTAACCGTGGGAGAGCCAAATAAGCCTCATCTCAAGCTGACAGCAACCGGTTCTGCAGAAGTACAATCCCATCTCCCATTTGCAGAGAGTTGTCTCTTTGGCAATAAGAAAGCCATCCACTCTAGGGTGCTTGCATCACCTGTTACAGACACCATTCACCCATAAATCAGTGCAACATTCAGATAAACAAGGGCAGTACAAGCAGCAAGGACACCAGTTTTAGTCCTGCGATTAAGCAAATGAATTACATTTTTAATTGTCAGAGAAGAGGCCAGCACTTTATTTCATACATGAGGTTGTTTTCCAGCATAGTGAAGACCTGGTCTGCATGTGGAACTGCAATACAACAAATTGTATCAACAACCTGGAGTTGTGTGACTCTGTCCCAGGCCATCAACAGTACAAATTTGCAGGACATGACTGCTCTGTAGTGGTTCCCACTCTTCAGAAGGACAGCTGCAGCCTTTTCACAGAATCAGTCAGGTTGGAAGGGACCACAGTGGATCATCTGGTCCAACCTCCCTGCTCAAGGAGGGTCATCCTAGAGCACATGGCACAGGATTGCACCCAAACAGTTCTTGAATGTCTCCTGCGAGGGACACTCCACATCCCCTCTGGGCAACCTGTTCCAGTGTGGGGTCGCTCACACAGTAAAGTTCTTCCTCATGTTCAGGCGGAATTTCCTGTGCAGCACTTTCTGCCTCTTGTCCTGTTGCTGGGCACTCCTGAGAACAGCCTGGCTCCATCCTTTTGGTACCCTCCCTTTAGACACTGACAGACATTTGTGAGGTTCCTCTCAGTCGTCTCTTCTCGAGGCTGATCAGCCCGAGCTCCCTCAGCCTTTCCTCATAACAGGGATGTTCCAGTCCCTCAGTGATCTCTGTAGCTCTGCTGGACCTGCTCCAGGAGCTCCATTCTCTCATACTGAGAAGCCCAGACTAGGACACACTGCTTTTATATCTACCAATCTGTTTTGACCCAAAGCACCCTCTTTATGGTACCTGCTGTCCTTTTGGGCAACACTGTTGCATAATGTAAAAAGAACTCCCATGCAATTACCAACCCACACACTTTTTAGCTTCTTGCCGGCCCTTGCTCCTTGTTTCACAAAGGACTGTGTTCCTTTTTCATCCTGTTCCCTTTCATGGGAAAAACCCAGATATGTTCTTACCCTCCTGCCTGTAGGACATTGAAAAGCAAGCACTTCACATGCTGAAATGAGGAGGAGCAATAGCAAGCTGAAAAATGAAGTGGCTTTAAGAAGAAATACGAGGTCTTTCTGTTGGTACCAAATGGGGCTGAACTATCACCCCTGTGGGAAATGGGATGGGGTTTTAACTTCTGTCTTCCTTTGCAGTCTGTTTCTACAGCAGAAGATGCAGGCAGCTCCTGGCAGCTCCTGCTGCAGAGCCCCTGGGAAGCTGCAGGAATCCTGACTCACTTGTAGGAGCAATGCAGCCTCACCACTCCTCAGGACCCCCTGTAGCCACTGACTTCTTTACTGTTTGTGGTCTTCTCCTCAATGCATCTGCCACTTTTATAGGCCATGGCTTGAGTCAAATATTGCTAAACAAAATTCTCAGTTTTTATCTTTGTGGGCACTCAAAATCACATTATTTTTTGTTCTGGAGACACCCCTTTCAGATTGCCCTGCTGTTGCTCCTGCAAGAGAGACTGAGCTGACAACAGCTAATGAGAAGGGGGATCATGGACCTGCAAAACAACTAGAAAAGAAAACAAAGGAGGCACCAAAACCAAAAGGGAGAGAGAAAATTTGTTTTAAATCACGATAAAACTGTTGCTACAAATGTAGTACATGACAACAGGCATCTGGTGTTACTCAATGAAATATTAATGTTAGCTCTGAACATTTTGTAAGGTTTGACTATGGCCATGCTCCAGTTCTGCAGCAGTGCAACACAAACACCATCTGGCTGGATGCCCCGTGAGGGACTGCAATTACATGCTACCTATTCTTCAGAAAATTCTCCCCAAATCATTGGCTCCCACAGGTGGATAGCGAGGTTTTTTGGGGATGCTTGTTCATACACTTTCAGTGGATGCAAAAGGAAATGCATGAAACAGAATAAATCTGGAGAGTTGATCAAGAAAAATTTACAGCCAGCTTTTCTCTCTACAGGCAGCTTCAGCCATGGGCTCTTTCCCAGGGATCTTTTAACTCCTGTTGCTTTGCCAATTTTGTCCTAAATCTTCTGTGCATTCTTTAGATATGCTTTCCTTAGTCCTTCCATTCACAGTAACTTCAAGGTTGTCTATGAATAGCAAAATCACTAGCAAATGCCCTAATTTTAGGGTGACAGTTTTTACTGATCTGAAAATGTAACAGTAAAATAATTCTGAGAGGAAGTACAATTTATTAAAACAATAAAACTGTAAGCATTTACAGTCAGTTACTTAGCTACCCATAGTAGTAGGCACTGTACAGCTCTGAATGGTGCCATGTGCTACTGTAGTTAGATTTCAGAGCAGTGCCAGAAACCCTGACAGAGTGCTTACAGTCTGAAAAGTGTACGTGTGCAGAGATGCAAATTTGAAGGGCTTCATTTTTTGGAGGCATTGAGATAGGTATCCTCTGTTTACAATGTTTTATTGAAAAACAAAATCCTAATAATTTTTATTTAAATACAATTTGTAATTTTTGACTTTGTCACTCCTGTTCAGCTGGCCAAGAATTAAACATACAGAAAAAAAAAAAAAAGAATAAAAATTATGCATGATGAGTAAGCAAAATTTCAGATTTTATTACTGATACATTTTTTAGACTTTTGAAGTTTAATGTTGAAGTTTAGAGTAATCTAATACTTTTAAAATAACTGTTTATATACTGTTTATGATACTGTTTAGGACCTAAATGAAAGCTGTTTGGGGCTCCTACACAATAGTTTGATAGCCATTCCTTTTGGCTAATTTATGAGGAAGTTTTACTGCTAAATTGCTTGAACAGTATAGCAGGCAGATGGTTTCTGATAAAATATTAATGAAACCAGATGGTTTCTAATAAACTATTATGGAAGACTTTTGAGACATGCAAGAAATGTTATCTATTCCTAAGTCATTTATCCTTACTGTAAAAGAAATAAAGTTCTGTGGCTGCCATCTAATCTACAATTTGAAGTTAGAAGCACCAAGTTCATGCAAATTCATGCAAACTGTTCTCCATATTATTACTGTAAACATCATAGAATTATTGCATGGTTGGACAGAATGACAGAGGGGAGCCCTGTGCCACACACAGCGTGCACTACAGAAAGGCAGATGTGGTACTACCTCCCCCCATGCCAACGTCAGTGCTGAAGGCACAGAGCTCTGAATTACAGCAAACAGGTTGTACTGAACACATCTGCCTCCTGCATCTCAGCATGGCACACTCCAGTCGTCCTTCCAAGGGACTAGAAAGTGCAGAAGTAAACTCTGTTTTCCTCATTGGTCTGTAAAGGCAGCAGAGTTTAACCTGGCAATACAAGACAGCCTCTAAATAGTGGCCAAACTCAACGTACAGCAAAATCTTCAGATGGTCAAAGATGTCACCTGCCCATAGTTAAGAGCAGAATGGACAGAAGCTCACATGAACACATAGGGAAGCACAGCCAGAATGGTTTTCTGGTTGCTTTGAACTCACACAGCCCCTCCTGACTCACTGCACCCTCCCACTCATCTCCCCTTCTCAGGACACGGTCCCTTGCTAAGCCTGTCACTCGCTGCTGGCACAGTGGCAGGGCTGGTGACAGCTGTAACAGCAGGAGAGGGAGAAAGCTGTTGTGTGCAACAGGAAATGTTTCAGAGGACAGAATGGTAGAGGCAAAAAGTACAGAGCATCCCAGCAAAACAGAACATGAATTTCAATGTGGAAGAAAAATGAGGCTGGTTAGTTGATTTGAAAGAAATAAAGAAACAAACAGAAATTGCTGCTCAGATCTTTTAGTCTTACAAAAGGAAGTGGAGAGGAAAAAAATAAATTAATTCTTTTGCTAGTGATTTGGCTTATGTTGCTGGACACCTTCAAAAAGATTTGCTACCCCAAGTATCCTTCTCTTCTAAACAGACACCCAAAATAGCTTCACACTTTCTTCCTCCACAGAACTGGGGCTAGCAGAGCCTTCTCCAACCAGTGTGAGCGTTTTAAAAAGGCCTAGCATACAACGCCAGAGACTTTTCAATGACCTCTTGACACCTCAATATGCAGACACATTTTTAGTGAGTGCTTTCTAGCCAGGCTGGATGCAGCCTGAAACAACACATTGATGGCTACAAGGGAATTCTTTGCCATTAGTACTGCTGTTCATGCTGTGAAAGCATTTTTAAAAGTTTTTAAGATACAGATTAATAAAAAAGCCGTTTAAGAAAGTCCCCCTTGGAAATAAATTTGGACTGACATCATAATGACAATGGTTGAAAAAAATGCCAGATTATGCTGTCATACAAAAAAAAATCTAATACCAAATGCATATAGGATGCAAAAACCTTTTCTGTTTCTGATATGAAATAACCATTCTGCAATGCTGACATCTTGTGGTAGCAGTGCTCGGTGATTTTTTAAATGTCACACCTGAGGAATTTCACATGGCCATACTCAAAAAGCATACAACTATTTCACTGGGGTCTTTTTCCCTTTCAGATTACTATCTTTTGTGTTATTACTCATTATGTGCATTATCCATTTTTTAAGTTGTGGCTGTGAAGTCACTTGCCTCTCTTCAATTATTTAAAAAGTAGCCAGAACTTGTCCCATACCGAGAGCAGTTTGTTCCAGAGGCAAAAGTTTCTGGTTTTTTTCCCTCTGCTCCTTCTGCAAGACAATCTTCTCATGCAGGAGGAATGCAGAAGGATCTTCTAACGCATCAATGATGCACTTCATGCTTCCGCTCAGGAGATGGAGTCTGTGGTTTACAGACCACGCTGAGATTGTGTATTTCTCTGATAACACATTCTCCCTGCTGGCATCCCAGCTGGTCATGGAGTAACCACGGGCTGGGAATTTTGACTGTGCAGTGCATCTGAGGATTTCCACGAAGACTGAATGCTCAAGATGGGTGTTCAGTCCAAATGTCTCTCATTTGCAGCCAGTTTCTGTGACAGACTTTGAAGCCTCAAAGTGAATTGCTGCATAGCCCCAAAACTGTTTGCTAACAACCTGTGTTTCTGTCTCTTCTGGTTAATGAGAAGCATCTGAAAATTACCCTATGTTAACTGGTGCCATTTAGATGGATGGATTTCTGTTGAAGACTTTTTCTTAAAAACATGGAAATATTCCTGGTGTGGGTACCTTCTGCTTGGTGTGCATGCAACTGCTGGTAGTGTCCTTAAAATTACCAGCAAGTTTCACTAGTTTTATTTAAGTCCTCCCTCCCCAGTGGATATTTCCATAGCAATGTGGTTCAGTGCAACTTCTTCCCTTGATTTCTCAAAATATGCTTTAGCAGACTCTTGCATTTGAAACGGATCACACATTGCCACTCCCTGGAAAAACACATGATAGCTTATGAAACGTGTGCTATTACTGGCCAGATTATTACTGGAGCTAGCAATTCTGCAGCTCAGTGCTGATCCTAAAAAGACATCTCCTGTGTATGTGTGGGTACTTTTTCTCGGGCAGGGGCTCTAAGAATGGAGCTTTATAAATTTCATTAGTTCATAAAAATTAAACCATCACAAATACAAATATTTAGGTGCATTCTGACTATTTGTTCAAATTTCTGTAATCAGGTGCAGCCACAAAAAGAGAGATCTGTTTTATCCTTCAATCAATAAGGATGTCACTTGGGGAAATCAGAAAGGAGTGATGGATTAAAATCAGCTGAAATACATTGGAAGGTTTGGATATTGCATGCAGCTAAGTGGAAGGAATGGATTTACTTTAGCTGGGTGCATTTACTGATAACTTTCACCCAGGAGTGTTCATTTAAAGACATTAAGCTATCACCTTCCCTTTGTTCCAAAGTCAGGGTGTTAGCCCATCAAGGTCTGGTGATGTGACATTTGTGACTTTACCGCCAGCCTCAAATGCCCTCTGTTCAAACCACAAGGGAAGTACCCAACCTGTGACATGGTTCACTCAAAAAAAGACTTATTTTATATTTATTATCGTGAGAAAATTACTCTTTGGGTTTCTGCAGACTCATCTGTTTCTCACTGGATCATTCCACTGGCATCATAAACAACCAAGTTTTTTCACTGTGGTCTTTTCAAACAGCTGAGATACTGTGACAGTGCTCAGTATTTCACACTGCGGTTCACGAACCTGTCCCAGGCTCTACTGACCACACTTCTCATTTTCCACAGTGCTGGATTCCTGGACTTGAGGCCTTGACTTGAGATCTCCCGTTCAGTCCACGGCGGCTTCACAAGGCCCGGAGCGCCAACCCAGAGTCGCAAACTCGCAGCCAAAATCCTGGCAGGGCTGTCGCCTGCAGCGGACCTCGCACTGGCCCCGTGCACTTGCGACCACGGGCCGGGCTTGAGAAGCTGTCACAAAGATATCCTTATCACTCGTGTCACAGAACATCGCTGTCAGGCAATTACTTGGAGAGAAAGGCAGCTGCCACTGTTATCTGCCAGGGTGCAGCCATACAAAACCGTCTGTCCCAGCCCAGTGGGAATTCTCCAGCGCCCCTCTCACAGGGCTGCCCCACACCCAGACCTGTCGCCGGGGGCCTGTGCCGGGCCACAGCCCCACGCAGAGGAACACCTGCAGCCCTTCGTTCCAACCCTCACGGCAGGACGGTCAGCGCCCGAGGGAGCTCGGGCAGATGGGCGGGATGGCGAGGCAGGCAGAAGCCGCCCCGAGGGTTCGCAGGGCCGCGCCCCGGCCCCGGCCCCTGCCCGCTGCCCTGTGCTGGGCGGCGGCTCCGCGCCTCAACATGGCGGAGGCGCCCCGGGCGCGGCTCCCGCTCGGCCCGGGCACCCGGGCGGGGCCTGCGCTCCCCCCGCCGAGCCGCTGCCGGCACGGAGCCCCCGCTGCTGCGGGAGCTGCTCGCTGAGCTTCGCCGGGGCGCGGCGGGCTCGTCACGCCCCGCGGGCGGAGTGCGCCGCATCCCCGGTGGCGGCGGCGGGGAGCGCCGGGAATGCCGTGAGTACGGGAGCGGGCCCGGGGCGGTGGTGCGGCCCGGCCGTGCCCGCCGCCCCCAGCCGCTGCCACCCCGCCCTTCCGCGGGGCATGAGCAGCCGCTGCGGCCTCCGGGCCGCGCCCCGCTGTCCTTCCCTCCCCGGGAGCAGCGGAATGGCCGCATGCCCGTGCGGTGCTCTCAGCCGCGGCACGGCGGGGCGATGCTCCCCTGGCCGAGCCGATGCCGGAGAGGCGGGCGGGGCTGCGCACCCAGCGCCGCGGCAGCGCGGGGCCTTCCCACAGCGCTCGCACCCCGCAGGACGGCGCCCAAGGCCGGGGAAAGGCGCCGCATCTCTCGGGGGTGCCCGAGGCTGCGGCAGCGGTCTGTGGAGGCACGTGCCGCAGAGTCCTCGAGGAACAAATAGAGGGCTTCACCCAAGCTAAAATCTTTTGGGTGTGTTTTTGGGGACCACGTGCGTTCAAGGACTGTAATGCATTGTGTGGGCAGTCTTGCTGGGTTTTGTGTATTAGCTGTTATGGGTGAGCGTTTTTTCCTTTTAAAGTTTAATTACCTGGAAAGGAGGTGAAGGTAACTGTAACGTTGTTTAATAAAACTTGTAACGTGCATGTCCTCAATTCCATGCCCCAGCTCCCTTCCGATCCAGACTCGTACTCCTTTAGCATTCCAAGGCCATTACCGCTCCTACACATGGTTAATGCCTAACACTGAAACTCCTCTTTGGCCTTCAGGTATTGTGTTTCCTTACAACTTGGATTGTAGGAAGGGGTGTGCTGGCATTTGGCAATCCAGTTGTCCCTGTGTCCTGTGCCCAGTGTGCTGTGTAATGTTATGTTATATTATTAAAAAAAAAAAAAAATGTAAGAAATACACATTTCTTACAAAATAATGTAAGAAATATCAGGCATCTGTTTGGTTTCTTTTACACTGACAGAGGCAAAACCTGATTGCTCACATAATGTTGCTTTGGATTTACTAGGTTACTTTTGGATACTAGGTTAGGGAGCTACAAAGCAAAGAAGCAGTGTGAGATTTGTTTGTTTAGGTAAACAATGAAATTTGTTTCATTATCTTCATTTGATCTAATCCTTGCCATTAAATAATCCTCCTGTAGCACAGGCTAATTTTAGATTTTTAAGTAGTTATGGGAGGTATTCCTCCTTCCTGTTCTGCTTTCATGCTTAGCTATCAATCTGCAAGAGTGAATTCACTCTGGCAGGCATTTCCTACCAGCATGATTCCTTCCCTTTTGTTTCTGTCAAACTAAGCACAGCTCTATTAAAATTTCCAGAGGAAGAATCTCCCAAGACAGAGTTTTCTTAATGCTGAGTCTGTAAGCACTCCATGTCCATTTGGTCAGGATGCTGTTGAGCCTTGTGGCTGTATTAACTCCTTGATGTTGGCTTGGGGCATAATTGCTCTGTGGCTTTCTTCTAGGAAGTAGTGAAGCAAGGTATTTGGAGGGCATTGTCAAATTTGTGTTAAAGGTGCTATATCCAAAGAGAAATAAACAGGAATTTGGATAGAATATTCTTGATTTGCAGGTTTACCTACATCAGCAAAATATGCTCCCTGCAAACACATTACCAGCACAGCAAAGTGTGGGAGACATTGCCATCATTCTGAGGCTGAAAACTGCCCTGTCTCTCCTGCCTGGTGAGTCTTGTTCATCCTCAAAGGCACTCTGTCCTCTTCCCTTCGTGTTCCTTTTCCTAGTCAAGAGTGGTGATGGCGAGTGAAGGCAAAACACTGTGAATTGGAAGCTGCATTGGTTCCTCTCATGAGATTTAGTGAGTTTGTAAGAATGCCAGATATTAGGACCTGGTTTTGCAATTTGTTTTATGATAAACTCAGAAATTGGTGGCTTTTTTTTTTTTTTTTTTTCAGAGACCATGCCCATGTGAGGTGGCTATGCAGCAAGGGGATCAGGGTGCTTGAGCAGTCATGAAATACTTAAAGTACAGAAATGTTTGTAAAAGGTTATGCTGGGCAAAAGCAGCTAATACAGGCAGTGAGAATTTTCTTGGTGATCCCCTACATAACAAATGAGTCATCTGTCTGTTTGCAAAATATAGACTACTGCAAAAGAAGTTCTGTGGATAAAAGAAACTAGTCTTGGTTTGAAGTTTTATTTGAGTTTTGTTGGGTTTTTTTCTGCTGCAGTGGATCTGCATTGCTTTATTCTGTTAAAAGTGTTCTCACTGAGATTAAAACCAGGGAAATTAAGGATAAGACATATAAGAATGCAAAAAATCAGTCTGAGTTCAGTTTAGGAAAGGGTCAGAGAACAAGAAAGTCAGTGGAAATATTCCCAGTGCCCACAGCTGAGGTGGTGCTGCAGGGTTTGCTGCAGCTGCAGTTACAGTGAAAGCCCCAGAAGTCTTCAGTAAAATCTTATGTGACTTTGACATAGACATTGCTCAAATCCTTTTGATGCAAGTGTTGTTGGAAAACACCCTTTATTTGTTAGGCAGACTAGGCCGTAGAGGATTCGTGAGGAGGTAAATACCTCCTCATGAATTGTTAAATACTGTGTGGAATATCTGAAATGGAATTTGGGAAAAACTAATGAAAAGGTAAGTTTGCATCTGCAAAAAGGCTTTTTTTCCCTAATACAGAAATACAGAGCCTGTGGTCCAAGCACTAATAATCTCTATTCAGGTTTCCATTTTCTGTCAATAATCCTGAGTGCTCACTGCAATATCAGTTTTTGTTTGAAGTCTGTTCTATCTTACTCTGGCCTGTGTTTGTAAATGAAGAATCTAAAATCTGTGTGGATCAAGACAGGTAATTAATTGTGAAAGTGTGGATATCCAGCTGAGATGTCTTATGATCTTAGCTGAACTTTCCAATCATTGTTAGCTGCTGGATTAAATAAAAACAAACAACTGATTAAATTCTGGAGGTATCATTTGCTCACATAACACAGAGTTGAAAAACTAGAAAGATTAGATTCTTCAAAAAGCTCAAATATTGATTTATTAGAATTGTGTGTTTAGCACCTGTGAATGGTCATTTTTACTATTTCTTCTGTGACTTTAGCCAGTCTCCCTTACTGGAAAATGTTCCTTGTAAATACAGTAAAATACATTCCTGGGGATAAAAAAAACCTTACATGATAAGAGATGCTGGAAACTTTTAATTAAAATCATTGCAAAGCCACAGTAAGATACTGTATGTAATTGTGCAGAGGATATCAATAACAGTTGTGAATAATGGTTGCAAATAATGTATGTTCAATTTAGGTGTAGTTATGCAAATGAAAAATAGAAAATTGGAAAGCATAGAAGGTAAAATGAGTTAATAAATAATAAAAAAAAAAATGATTGGAACTTTCCAGGGTTGTAGTGCAGAAACAAAACTTAGTAACAAAGACGCCAGCTCACATATTTGTGGCATTTTTATGGAACAGTTGTTATTGTCCCTCCATATGTTTACTCCCTATTAAAAAGATCATTTGTGTGAGTAATACCTAATTGCCTTATGTGGAGTAAGTTTTATGTTAGTAATAAAAGAAGGATCCTGTAGGGAGGCAGAAATCCTCTGCCATTGCCTGAGTGCTCTCCTCATCGCAGCTCGTCTCTACAGGGTGTTCATTAGTAGATGCTTTTTCATAGAATTTCAGGTAAGCTGTCTAAATTTTTCCTCCCTAACAGATTAATAACCTGTGAATGTTCCTTTTAACTAGAATTCTTTCATTAGTTACTGAGAAAACTTACACTGGGACAAGTGATTTGAACTCCTTCCCAGCTCTGAGTGGAGAAGATAGGGTGAAAACACTAAGGTGTTCCTTCGCTGATACCAATTCTGTGAAGAACTTCTTAAAATGATAATGTAAATATTTATACTTTCCAACTGTAGTTGTTTGAAAATAGATGTATTCTTTCAGGCTTTAATTGATTCCCTACGATGTTTGCAAAAGCAACGAAGAATTTTGTGAGAGAAACTGGCAGTGGAGGTGACTTGATCCCTGTCTCCCACCTGAATGCCTCAGACAAGCTGCAGCTTTTGAGCTTAGTTACGAAGAGGAGGAAATTCTGGTGCTGGCAGAAACCCAAGTATCATTTCTTGACAGTCACCCTGAGTGATGTGCTTACTGAAGACAAACCAATAAAACCAGGTAAATCCATATGCGGGCAGCACTATTAGTGCAGATAAAAACAGTACAATCCCTAATCTGTTTTGTTATTATTCTCAATTAGTTATTAGAGGGCTCCTTTCAGAGGAATGCTCTGAGGGAATCCTCCATCCATGGGAATGAGATGAATGGGTCTTTTCTCACTTGTCCATTTATGTAACTAAAACTGGTAGTAATAAAAGTTGGTTAAAAAAAGAAGAAAGTTTTGCCTGTGTAGAGTATTGAGTGCTGAAGGTTGTCAGGCTGTTCAGTCGTCCTGTTTAATAACAATGCTGTCTGCAGCCACAGGAATATCCCTAGAATATTATAGGGGGTTGTATGTGATGTGTGTGTATGTATTGTGAAACTGTACTATGCTCCAGGTCAAAAGCAGTGAATAAAAAATGTCTTGTTGGAGTTAATAGCCCAGGGAATGCTTCCAGGCCAGGCCAAGTGAATTTCACCACCCATTCTGTTTGTCTTGCACAGACTGGTAAAAAAGATTGACCCTTGTAGTTTTTCTTCATCCAACTATAACAGTCCCAGCCATGTTTTAAGATTAATGAGGTGGAATCCTATATTTCTGGACATGTCATAATTCCATATAGGAAAATAGATAATTCCCTAACCTAAGACGTTAATTATAGCTGGCTTGGAAAATTAGCTGATTCTGAGTCAGTTCTGAGGTTTTTAGGTATATAAAATTCAGAATTATTTTAAACCAGTTAGATTTTTCTGTTGGTTTTGGGACAGGCCTGTGATGGGACATGTCAAAATACTGGCACCATTGTACAAGCAGGTCTGCTTTGTAGTTTTCTTTGTAGCTGAAATAACTTTCAATCATTCTTTATAAATATTTCATAGTGTCTGAGTTCAGCACTTCAGTCACCTTATGTTTTCCTAAAATGGCAAAATACAAAAGGTAGTAGAGCAAAGATATTGAAAACATGAAGAGAGAAGATGCAAGAGTTGTAGAGATGCAAATTTTATTATTTACCTCTTCATACTGTTCCTTGCCTTCATTAACTTCTCATCTTTTCTTTTAAGTACCTCTTCCTCCAATCACTTAAGGATGGTTTCAGCACTTTTCTTCACAGAAATTACTGTTATTGCTTTCCTAGTTATTGTGGAGTCTGACTTTGCAAAATATATGGGGAAGTTTGAAGATTTTGTTCAAGGAAGTATTGAAGCATCATTTGTGAAAGTCAGCCTGGGAGCTGGGGGAAAGGGCTACGTGGAAAACCAGTCCTCATTTGGAAACCTGAGGAAGCAAGAGATTGACTTGCAGCAGCTTATGAAAGATGTCAAGGACAGGTATGTTTCTAATGTGGGTGTTGTAGTGGCCAGGAGAGATTACTGAGCTGAAAAGACTTGGGCCAGCTGCAATCACTGACCAATTGATTTTATAGTGTTGCCATAGTTTGAAAATTATTTTTAAGTTTTCATATTAATGATAAATCATATATACAAAAATTAAATTTTTCATATTTTGAGATTTTCTTAGTCATACTTTTCCCTTCCTTGTTTTAAAAACATTTCTGTAATTTCATTTTATGTATTTGCATGAATTACCACCTGGGACAAGAGCCAAATCCTCCCTTCTTTGGGGGACTGTACTGAGGTAACAATCTGGAAAAAAAAGAGAATTAGTTCTCTGTGTTACTGGGGCATTGAATATGGAAATTGCATTCAGAACTGCTAATGTTCTTGTAAGCAGGCTTTGTAATTTTGTGTGTGTGAGTGACCATGCTAGAAAATGGGATTATTTGAAGTTAAAGTAATAGCAAAGGTGAGCAAGCATAGTCAAGGCATATTCTCCTAGCTGAGGAACATACAGATCTCTTGCTTCCTGTTATACACTATTAACTGAGGTAAAGCATATTCTTTATTTTACAAGATATGCAGCGCTTCCTCACTTCCTGTCCTACTCTGAAGTCAGATCTCTTTAATGTTGCAATGAGAGTGGCATGGTCCAAAGCCTATTTGGCAACCAGCTGACCCTTCAGGGGTCTATTCTTTATTGCAGGTCGTGACTCATGGGAGATCATTTGTGACAGCATTGTACTCTAGATCTGTAGCAGGGGCTGTAATGAATTCAAATAGCCTTTGCTGATGCTCTGAAGATAAAGATGATAGGTTTTTGCTATCAGTGCACAAGTTGTCAGAAGCATTGTAAATTTGCTTTAGATACACTGATGTTCTAGGAATAATCAATTCTCCATTTTCATGGGAACAAATGGCTGGTGTTCTTTTTATTGTGAGCATTCACAAGTCAACAAATTTATTCTAATAAGGCTCCTTGCTCTCTATGTACTGAATGCCTTATTAAAAGCAGAAAATACTGGGCTAAATGTGTGTTCCAAGCCTGTAAAATTAATCTAGTGTCAGGAAAATAGTGTCAGTCAAGATTTAGAGTCTTTTTTCTAGCACTAGATAGAATCTTACGGAGAAACAAACTAGAGTAACTTTGATTTAGGATAAGTAAGCTTTTACTTGAAGTTACCTATTCAATTCACAAAAAAAGAATCCCCCCCCCCCCCCCAGCAAATCTGAAGGTCTTGGAGTTAGTTACAATCCTTTATGTAACTAAATACTCAGAAATATGTTACTTTCTTTTGAGTTTTGAAAATCAGTAGCTCTACACTGATCTCTGTGTAACTGTAACTGAAGCTGATGTGTGTGCCACTTTATGCAAGGCACTAGATCTTAGTTCATAAAATAGATGCTCATAGCTTATTAAAGCTTATGATGCACAGTGTATAATTGAAACCAAGTCAGTCTGCCTTCTGCCAGGTCACTGAAAATGATGAGGATAGCAGAATTTTTATTTTTTTCTCCAGTATAATGCAGAAGCTCACTGGAAATTGTTGGCAGTGCCTTATAGATGAAATTCAACTTATTCGTTCATAAATATTCTATGATTTATGATTGATTGTGTCCGAGCTTCAGGCTTTCATCTTGTTGAGTATACATGAGTATTATGTGGAGTGCTGATGGCTACAAGTTAGTGATTTTTGGATGCAAAGCATTGCAGTACTTATAAGAACATGTTTGCCTGTCAAGCCTTGTGAAATGCAAGGCAGCAAGCTGTTCTTGATGTAATTTAATGACATGTGGTGCTTGTGCTTGTTTGATCAATCCCTACTTCATTTATTATTTCTACATTATAACCTAGTTAAGTTGCATTTTTTAAATTTTCTTCTGTTAGGCTGATTAAGTCAAAGTTGTAGATTAGTAGCAGTAAACTCAAAAAAGTCAAAGCTGATGTGCCTTTTAAAATAAGTCATGTGACTCTTCAGAGTTGAGCAAGCTGAAGGTGCTCAGTGGCAGCAAATCGGTTTCCTGTCACTTCTTAGGCAAACCTTCTGAAGGAGAATCCTACTGTTCTTTTAATTAGATTCCAGGTGCTGCATTGAAAAAGGGTGACAGCTGAAGGATGTGGGATGAGATGCTTCCTGGTTTGCAGAAGCAGTGACATTGTAAATGCAGAACTACTTATTAACATAATATGCTAAAATGAAGTTAAACGATAGTTTTAGGTATACAAGCTTGGCGTATTTCCCTTTAGGTTATTTTGATTTTGTATTACATAGTGCTTGCTATTTCACAGAGCATGTAACATAGTGATACATACATGATTTGGGGCAGAGTCCTGTGTCTTTAGCTCACTTGGATTCCTATGGATTTAAGAGTATATTCCATCTTCTATTTTATGGCTTTCAGTACTGTCTGCCATAAGGTCCTCTTAGAGAAGTTCAAGTATGGGTTGGATGAGCCACTTTTCAGTGGTGCCCAGAGACAGAGCAGAAAGCAATAGACACAATCTGAGACACAGGAGGCTCTGTCTGAACATCAGGAAACTTTTTCACTGTGAGGGTGACTGAGCTCACGTTGCCTGAGGAGGCTGTGGAGTTCCCCACTTGGAGACATAATCCTAGGCAGACTGCTCTGGGTGGCCCTGCTAAAGCAAGGAGGTTAGACCAGATGACTGTCCCACCCTAACTGTTCTGTCTTCTTCCCTCCAGTAAAAAGGATTATGAGGTTGTTATAATCTCTGTACTTCTCATATATTAACAAATTTGCTTGTTAGTTTTTCACTAAAAGTCATGGAGGGTGGTTGAAAGAGAGATTCTGAGAGAACAGTGATAGCAGTCAGTCAGTTCACATCAGCTGCAGAAAAAATTGCCTGTCATACTTCCATCATTTTGTGTGAATGATCCCTAACTCTATGATTAGTATATTAGGAAAAGAGCTGTGTTTTTAGCAGCACACTTGGGCATGGCTGAAAGATACTTTCCTACTGTTGCATATTGCACTTTAGTTGAATTAATGAAACTGCATATTATTGTCCATACTGAGACAAAAATAAATGTCTAATCTTAATCTAAGTACAGTGGAAATTCAGACCATTTTGTGATTTATTGTTTAAAACTACTTGAGCATTTATAAGCATGATGAGAAAACCATTCAGTTTTCTACCTAAGCTGCTACATGGGGTAATACAAAATCAGAAAGTGTTGTGAGACAGGATTGAATAAAAGCAATTGTGTGTGCCTGTGATTTAAAAAATAAGGAGCATGTCAAATAGAAAATAGAAAAACTACCTGTCACTTGCAATCTTAGTAGTCTCTGGTATTCTTAGGGAAGATGTTCTGTGAAGTACGTGTCAGGTTATTCTGCAGGGAAAATAGTAAAATGCGATCAATAAGCTGACTGTTGCAGATGCTGTGTTCTGTAAGAAATAAGTCACAGAGGTTATATTTGAAATGGATTAACAAAAGAAATATTCATCTGTGCTTGGTGGAAAATGGCAGAGTGAGGTCTGGTAGATTTTACTGTCTGACAGTCATCTAGAGATCTCTGTTAAAGCAGGAAAAAAGCTGGGTGAAGGCTCTCACTTGCAACAAGGAGTATTTGTATGGAAGACATCAGACTGTTGCACATAATAAATGAAGTGGAGAAGAGGCTGTGAGGCTGCCTGCATCTCTGCAGCTGGGAGAGGAGATATATTGAGGTGACATTGCCCAGTACAGGAATGAAAAGGTTTTTTACCTGTAAGTAGTTTGGACCAGTGAAAATTTGTGCAGACAGGCAGCAGTGCTGATTTCAATGTGAGGATGGAGAGTACTCACAGCAATACCCATTCTTCTTGGTATTTGTAGGAAATTGACAGGCACCTTGCTTTGAGGATTTGTGGGCGGGTTACTGAGATGGTTAGACAGGATTCGATGGAAAAATAGTCCTATGGCCTCTCCTTTGTGGGAAATTAGGTCAAATTCCTTGCCTAAAGAAAAGACCCTGAGTCTCAGCAGTGGGATTTAGAGCAGACTTGTGTTCTCTACTTCAATTGTGTGAGCCTGTTATGTTGCCAAGTGTTGTCCGTTTTTTCTTGTCTTTATTTGGTTTCTGCCTTTCTCTTCTTTTCTGACTCTAGTCTGCAGCAAATTGCCTTTGTGCCTCTATTGTCTACTGCTTTCCTAGTGCAAGAAGAAAAATACTGAATGAAGGTGGAAGTCTTTGCATTACAGGAGAGTAAGAGTGTTTAATCTAGTTAAGTGTGGAGTCATTTAAACTCAAAGAAATTATTTTATGTACATGTTTGACCCATAAAGCTTCCAGCATAGTAAATCATTGACCTCAGAAAGGTTGTTTAAGCAGAACAAACAATCAAGGAAAACCCCATAACTTTTATCTTTTAAATAATTTTTATTTATACAGGCTTATACTCTGTGTGTTGATAATGGCACTTGGTAAACCAACATTTTATTTTCTATGGTGTTATTTTTGAGTGCTTCAACTCAGCTCCTTGGGGTAGGATAGGTAATGGTGATGTAGTACAAATGGCACAGGGTTGGTGGGGGCTTTTGTACAGTACAGACTGAAAGAGATGGTAAGAGCCATGGCTGTAGAGCAAAAATAAAAGCTCTGAAACGTGACCTGTAAAATAAAAAAGTGCAATGCAATTCATGGTCCTTGCATGCATGTATTCTCAGGGATTTAACTCGGTCATCTTACGTTATTCAGACATTTTCTTATATTTAGTATTATGCTGGCAAGTAAGTTCAGTTCTTGCAAAAATACAGTCACAGACTCAGTGGCCATTGCCCTGCAATACTTGAAGTCCTGCTCTGACTGTCAAACTTTAACCCTGTTGTGGCTTGCTCTTGATGACTGTTTTCAATGATAATTTAGATAAGCTGGGTACTTTCCTCATGTCATCTGCTGTTTGAGTTGCTGAGGAGAGCAGAATATTTTGCCTTCAACAGGCAAAATTATTATTGCTCCAGTAATCAGCCACGATGTGCCCACATGCAACCCTAGAGTTCTGTTTTATGATAGAAAGTTCAGTACCAGAAGTCTAGAAGAGAGCACTTAGCTGTGCTATCCTGGAAGAAAAGGTTTCTGTAGCTGTGGGTAGGGCTCTGTGTTTGAACTGGAGCTCACTAAACTTACTGAGTTTAGAGAGGAGAACATTTCTGATGGCTTTACAATGGAAAAATTGTGAAGCGACTTGCCACTGAAGTGATTTGAACCTTGGGGCTGTGGCAGTGGCTGTCTCTGGCACACATTTAGCTCTGTGCAGGGGATCCCAGGTCACCTCTGGGCTCTGCCTGGGGAGTGCTGCTGCAGCAGGTAGCTCTGTGTCCCTGTGTGTCAGTGTCACTCCACAGCCCTCAGTGCTGCAGCTGCTCCTCCAGCCTTGCCTCCAGGTTTTGTTCACTGCCCCTCTCTGCAAGTTAATGATGTCTTCTGACACTTCTGCTCTGCCACTCTGCTGCTACTTCTGCATCTGGACCTCAAAGCATCCTCAGATGCAAAGGAGCATGACAGGGTCTGAGCCAGTCCCACCTTGGGCAGAATACTGTAGAAGCAGATGGAAGAAAAGGTCTCTTGAATTATTTTGGTTATTCATTTGCATAGAATTAGGTCATATTCTGTATGCTTCTTCAATTAACACTTACTCAGAAACAGCAAATCTTTATTTAGTAGGTATTTTTTCTACCTTTGGTGGTTGGAGAGGGATTTTTCCTCTAAATTTTGGGGAGATTGAGCAAGTTTGCCATCCTCTTAAACAGTCAAAAA
Source organism: Cyanistes caeruleus (assembly GCF_971803275.1). Classification (NCBI taxonomy): domain Eukaryota; kingdom Metazoa; phylum Chordata; class Aves; order Passeriformes; family Paridae; genus Cyanistes; species Cyanistes caeruleus. Next base: position 120,347,753 of record NC_141701.1, read on the forward strand.
ATACACATGAAAGCAAACGACAAATTGCTTTTGTGCTTCTTCATTGTATTTTTCCCCCTATTGCTCCCTAGGTCAAATGTTAAAACTGCAAGTACTTAGTACGTTAATTTGTATTTTCAAGACGTGTAACATACCACTTTAGAAACATAAATAATTACTGTGAAGTATATGATAGGCTTGATAGACTGTAACTAATGACTCTGGTTCAGAACAGTGATGTTTGTGGTAGCTTGACATTTCTTCAATATTTGCTTAATCCAAAGGGTCATTGCATTCCAAGCATAAAGCATGACTTTGCACCAAAAGAAAAAAAGTTCTATTAATAATATCAGGAATGTTTGGAGATGCTTTTCTAGTGACTGCTGCATTGCTTCAGAGGTATTTTGTTTCCCTTGTCTAAACAATCAACTTTAAGGTTTTCAGACAGTTCATTCCAGCTGATTGAACTTTCATATAAGCATGTAACTCTCCAAAGATCAAAAATTGCCCAAGGATATTTTTAATTCAATAAAAACCCCAGCTGACTTCAGACTTACACAGACTGAATAAATTCAAAACTCCAGAATCTAATAAATCTAAAACTTTTTAATTAAAAGTGGAGATATCTTGATTTAAATGAATTGGAGTCAGACATGTCTTTCTGTCACATTTTTGGGAAATTGCCATTTAGCTCCATGAATAGCCATTTACAATAAAAGGGAGGAGAAAAGACCGAATAATTTGAGTCAGGTATAGCAATCCTTTAATATTCCAACAGTTTTGCTAGATTACCTGTTCATAAAAAATATAGCATCTCATTTGAGGACCTCCAGTGAATATTTTGCAAAAGTATAATATAACTGACAAATTTTAATCAATTAAATACAATTAAGAAGTTGCTTTTACTTATACCAGAAAGTCTTTTAACATCTCAAAAGACAAGGTAGTGGATTTTGTAACATTTTCTTAGAAAATAAACCTCCTGTATTGTTTCTGGGAGTTCAGTTTCTGTCTTCTGCTCATTTTAAGAAGAACCTAATGTTAGAATTATTTTCAGCAGAATTTAAACAGATGCTGAATTATGCTGTGGAGTATAGATGGTTTATTAAGCTGGTGCCTGGGCTGAAGTTTTGAGCTCCTCCCCACAGTTAGTTTTCCTTTTGGCTGTGACAGTCCTGGTCACCAATCTTAAATTTTGAGTCTATACCAATGAATAACACAGGACTTTGAAGCAGGTGGGTTTCTTTCAGTAATCCCCAGTCTCAAAATCAATGAAATCTGTATTTTCTCATTCAGTCCTTTGAAGTAGTTGGTCAGTGCTGATCCCACTCAGCCTGTTGGGGATTTAAGTGAGCACTGAAACAGATCTGTAGCAAGCAGTGAGGGTTGACACTGAGGCATTGCTGCCTTTGTGTCCCCCAGCCAGCACCCCCTGCCATGGCCATGGTAATGTCAGTACAAGCTCGCAGTAGGAGAGGATTCAGTCCAGTGTCCAAGAGCCTGACTGGTTGGTTTTGTATTCCTCAGGAATCTTAAAGTTGCCTTTAATTCCCTCTTGCTTTTTTCTTTGCTTAGAAAGGATCTGGACAACTTCCATTTTTGCTCAGGGAAATCAAGAGTCAAGTAGGGAATCGAGAATTCAATATGTATGTGAGGACTTATTGTGGAATACAGATATTTACTGCTGCCATATAACAGAAGAAGACATCATAATTTTGAGGAGGCTGCTCATACAGAAACCATTGTCATTTTTACAATAAAAGCTTCTTCAAGCAATTAGGAAAATATGGTTGGTTGTGGGTTTGGTTTTGTTATCACAATTATAGTATTGTTAATGGTGTATTTTCTTTTTCAGGACAATAGATCTAAGCAATAGTTTACTGCAACAAGTAATAGAAAGAAAACGTGAAGTGCTGTGCATCTTGAGAGAAAAGATAATCACAACTCAGAGGTGTACGATATCCGAACATATCCAGACAGAAGAAAAAGTCAGTGGTGTGATGGGATGCACTGCAAAAACTGTAAAGGTAAAAGTTACTAAAAATCAGCAAGGAGCAGAACACTTGCATGTTATCAGGGAAGAAATGATTTCTCCAAATGAGGTTCAGAGTATTTTTCATGCTTTCTTAATGTGCTGAACAAACTGCAGTTCTTGATTGTGAAAATTCTGTACGGTAAAATGTTTTTTCCATTGCTTTTCTGGCAAAAGATGCCGTATTTTTGTATGAGCCTGGAAAGTAGTTTCCATCAATACTATCAAATTGTGATTCCATTTCTCTGTAGATTCCTGCCTACAGCAGAACATGAAGCAAATCTAAAACAATTCATTGCAAGTTGAATAGCAAAATGCATTTCTGAATCAAATTTATTTGAAAAGCCAAGTAATCATTCATCACAAATGGTTGCAGTGTCTACTGAGTTCACATATTTATTGGGAAACTATTTGTTTTCAATCATGGGAGTAGAGATTAACTGAGAGATTATGAGGCTATCTGAAAAATTGCCTATGGATTGAGAAGGAATTAGCAAAGTCGAAACATGCTCATTCATTGCAAGTTTTGGTTTCTTTTAAAAATGAGATGAATCACTTCTGTGTAGAGTGTGTCTCCAGTTGCAGGAATCCAGGAGTTGCAGTATTACAACTCTCTTTGCAAGTGCCACCTTCCTGATACCAGCCTCCAGCTGGCAAAAGAAATGTCACAGTAGACTTGGGCAAGGCAGGACACTGAAGTGGGTGCCCATTTCCTAGTGACATGGTGCTTCATGTGTGGCAAATGCTGCACCTGGAGCTCAATTTTGTGCTAGGACAGGGGAGCTAAGAGCACAAGAGCTGCTCTTGGCATTGTGTTTCTACCTCGCTCGTTATCTAGTTCCTTTCTTAGATGCCAGAAGTAACGTGTAACAGTTTGATGAGACATCATGGGGCATAAAGCATATTCTCCCTCCATATTTTTCACCTTAATTACATGTTTAAATTGTGAAGTAGCTGAATCAGATAAATGGTGAATAAATCTGTCTTGTAGGTTTCAGTAAGTGAAAATGGGACTCTGATGAAGGATTCTAGCGTGATCCTTGAAATTCCTCCTGCAACCACTATTGCCTATGGTGTAATTGAATTGTTTATAAAGCACAATGGCCAGTTTGGTAAGTGAAAAGCTTGGATTTTGTGACACACAGTTGAGCTGTGGACAAAGCTTTTTGTCAGACAGTGATTGTTACGTTTCTGTGTGCATGAAGGTGATTATGTTGTGTGGCGTCCTTTGCCTTGATAGTTATTTGTGCTAGAAATGCTTATTTAGCAATTTAAAACTCTGATTTAGTAATGCTTTTTCACTTTCTTGAATGAACTGTAAATTCAGAATGACTTAGGTTTCAGGGAACCACAGGAGATCATGTAGCTCGACCCTCTGCTCAAGGCAGGGCCAACTTTTGAACTTAGATCAAAATTCAGAGTTAGATCAGATTGCTCGTATCCTTGTCTATTATAAAATTTTGATTTATCTCCAGAAACAGAGATTCCATCACTCCTCTGGACAGTTACCATGTTTGACCACCATGGTGGTGAACTTTTTTTTTCCCTTAATATCTGCTGTTTATTGGATTGCTCTAGGCTATGAATGTGGGGCTTGTACTCAAGAGTCCAAAACTGGACACAGCGCTCTGAATGCCCTTTCCCAAACTGAAAATTCAGTTCCATCAATCCACCAGCTACAGCCTTGTCAGTACAGCCCAGTATGTAGCAAACTTCAATAACTGCAAGGGCATGTTACTGATCCTCTTGGATTTATCGTCCTGGTCTTTTGCTCCAATTTTGCTTCCAGCCAGCCAGCCCTTGGCCTGGGCTATTCCCTTCACCTGTTGCAGAGAGTGACCTGAGTGTAAATCAACCATCAACCAGGAATGTTTAGACAACAGTCATTAAGAGCAGAATCATACATATAGGACTGGAGTTAAAACTTTTCTAGTTTAGACTTTAGTTTAAAGATTGCCCTCTGAATAGTTGCACGAATGCCCTTGTCATGTTTTCTGGTCATGCTTTACTTATGTCAGGTTGAGTACCTTTCAGGTTAAAAAAAAGTCAGAATTGTCTTTGGGGGTAGTTGTAGCTCTGCTTTGCACAATCACTTGGGTTTTTCTTTCTTGTTTATCCTCATTTAAACTCACGGACCTAAAGGAGATTTCAGGGGATGTTACGCAAAGAGGAATAAAATCAGATAGTGGAGCTGGAAGTTGGGAAGGACTGATGTGGAGAGGAACAGGAGATACATTGAAGAAATAATTGGAGTACAGTTGAGATTTCAATCCAGGATGTGCTTTACTTGGATAAGAAATGCAGAAGATTAGCTCTCCATCATCCATCTTCCTTCTGATATTAATGAAGTCTGTAGGCTCAGGAATAGAAGTAAATATTATGTAACCTGTAAAAAGTTTCTGAAAAATGGAATTGCTCTGATGTAGACTGAACACACAGATAGTAGCAGAGGATCTTGACGTCATGGTTATAATAGAACTGTAATTCAGAGTAATGAGGTGCAATTAAGGCTGTCTGACTACATAGGTATATAGCTGATAGCCTACTTAGATAATTTCTACATGGAATTATGATGTCCTGCTAGCTAAGAATACATGCGTCTTGTTAATTAACTGTATTTCTCTGCTCTTTTTCTAATTCTGCTTCTTTTTCCACCTTTTCTTTTTCACATTTTAATATTAACATCTCTTTAAGCTTCAAAACTAACACCGTTTATTTTGTGTTTTATCTTAAACAACCTATGTCATGCCTCTTTTCTTTTTTAATTTGTGCTATTTTCCCTTGCCTGAGTGTCACTGAAAAGGTAAAGGGGAGGAACTGACAACAAAATTAGGGCTTTGCCAGCAAGAGTAAGTATGGTGGAGCTTAAACTTCAGCTTATTACTGTCTGAACAGCAGGGATCAGTGTCTGTTTATGGAAATAGAAATAGCCTTTGAAGTTAAACCCAAGGACTAATGTGGTTCTTTCTTGTGAGACTGAAAGTGACCAGTAGCAGGTGTAACCTAATGGGATTCTCTTCACAGATAATTACGAAGTAAGATGCATGTAAGCTTTTTATTGTTTCTTTTTCTTTGCCACTGCTAGTACCTGAGTTATTCTGTTAGGAAGAATGGTATACAAATTTTCTTTTAAAAGTTCTGACTAATGTGACTGGACATATTTGGATATTTTTATAAATAAATAAATTTTAAAAAAGAAGGGAGATCTAATCCTTTTCTGATCCATTTACCATTGTGCTTTCCTGTAATCATTCTGTTTGATTTCTACAGGCTAATTTTCCACTCCATGTAAAAGCTGTTTCTGCTTAAGGCTTTGCAGTTTTGTGCCTCTAAAGTTGTGCTGAAATGCCTCTTATTCTTGCTTTACAAAGCAGGGGATATAAAAGCACCCAGCTGATTTGCTTTGTTCTGTTCATTGCTATATGTGTGCGGTTTGCTTTTTCTTAAATGTCTGTAAATCAAACAGTCCCAGTATATCCACTTTCCCTCATAAAGGAGTCTCTTTGATTGTTTTCATTGATCATCTCTGGTTTTCTTGCATTTTTGTTAACATTTCTGAGTAACTAACAAGCTCTAACTGCACTGTTGGAGGTTTGTCATTGATGAATGTAATAGAATTCAATACGGAATTAATTAACAGCCCTCTTAATACAAAATTTTGAGTCCTGTGTTTTCCTGTAAATTGAGTCCTATTACAGGATTTAACAACATCATTTGAAAAGTTTGATTTCCCTTATTAACATCATTTTGCCTCAGGAGGGGAGGCAGTTTATTAGCACAATCTTCCTCCTCAGGGTTCATGTGAAAGCCTTGTTATTTTCAATGCCAGTAACATGAGTGAGCTGGCCTTGTGGTGCCCCAGCTGCTGTCCAGAGTCTTGTTGCTTTGGGAAGTTCTTAGCTTGTGTTAATTGCTTGCTCCTCTGCAGCTTCTTCTCCTCTGTGAAAGGTTATGCAAGCATAAAGGTCTGTCGTCTTTCTTTCTCTGTGGCAGGAATTTCTTTGTCTGCTTTTCCTTTGAAAAAGCTTTTTGCTGATGGAGTACTCTCCATGCTTTCTCATCTGCTTTGAATGTCCTTAATTTAGTGAGACAGATGCTTACAACTGCAGAAAGGTTATATTTAGGTTTTATGCCTGGTACATGTGAGCACTGTGCTTGATTAGTTAAATTTTTTTCCCTTTGCTGTCAGGTATTACTTTAAAATTGAGTTTCTTTTGCTAGCCTGCCTGTGTTCTCCTCATACCGGTTGCAGAGTGCCTTGGGTACACGCTCAAATCTTGCAAAAGAGGATCAGAATATGTATAGGGCTTTGACTTTATTCTGCATCTTTAGGGCACAGCAATGGACACATGAGCACAGAACTTGATACTCCAGATTTCGCAGCATAACTCTTATGAAGGCTCCCTGTTCCTTCCAGGAAGCCCTTAACTTCATCAGGCTGGGGGCATTGGGATGGCAGGATGAGGACTCTCCTGTTTGGGTGAGGTTGGCCAGTGCTTGTCACGAAGATGAGGCAGAAGAATAACCCAGCCAGGGAATGTTATTTCCTCTGTGAAGTTACTGAAGAGAGATAGAGTGATTATGTTAAGAAACATCCCTGGGTGATGTCCTTTAGAGACTCTCAGAAGTCTCCTGTGTGTGGCTTGGCTGAGAAAGAGGAGTCTGTCAGTGCCTTGACCAACAGAAACTCTGTGAAGGACTCTCAAGAGTTCTTACAAATCTCAGAGAGTACTTTCATGTGTCCTTCATGAGTGGATCCTGTTGTCTGCATTACAGCACGTCTCTTAGTAGGTAGAAAGTATACAGAGTGGGGAATGGGAGGCTGGAGAGCAGTGCTGTGGAAAGGGACCTGAGGATCCTGGTTGATGGCAAGTTGAATCTGAGTCAGCAGTGCCCTGGCAGCCGGGAGGGCCAACCCTGTCCTGGGGGGCATCAGACCCAGCATGGCCAGCCTGGCAAGGGAGGGGATTGTCCTGCTCTGCTCTGAGCTGGGGCAGCCTCACCTCGAGTGCTGGGGGCAGTTCTGGGTGCCACAATGTAAGAAAACTCTCAGAGGGGTACCCAAAGGAGGGCAGCAAAGATGGTGAAGGGCCTCAGTGGGAAGCCATACAAGGAGCAGCTGAGGTCACTTGGTCTGCTCAGCCTGGAGAAGAGGAGACTGAGGGGAGACCTCCTTGCAGTTACAGCTTCCTCCTGAGGGGAAGAGGAGGGGCAGATGCTGGTCTCTTCTCTGTTGGACCAGCAACAAGGAATGGCCTGAAGTAGTGTCAGGGGAGGTTTTGGTTGGATACCAGGAAAATGTTCCTCCCCCAGTGGATGGTTGGGCATTGGAACAGGTCCCCAGGGAAGTGGTCACAACATCAATCTGACAGAGCTCAAGAAGTCTTTGGACAACACTCTGAGGCACATGGTGTGATTCTTGGGGATGGTTCTGTGCAGGGCCAGGAGTTGGATGTGTTGATCCTCGAGGGCCCCTTCCAACTCAGCATATTTTGTGATTCTGTGAAAACATCAAGAATTCCTACCTGCATCTCCTGTATGCAGCATTCTGGTTTACAGTGTCAGTGGGAAGTTTTCATGTTCTTTTCTGTCTATATCAACTTAGTTCACAGGAGCTGGTGTCACATTCTGTAGGAGGCAGCTGCACCACAGGTCTTCTGTCTGTACACACTGTACCAAACATCAGGGCTGTAGGAATGCTCAATAATTCACATGCACAGCAGCCGCTGGCATTCTCTCCATCTGGAAGAGATAAGACATGGAGAAATGACATGCGAGAACAATAGAAAATACAAGCTATCATCTCATTCAGTAATTGCTTGTGTATTTTATTAATTATTGTTTTTGGTTGAATTTCTAATTACAGAGTTCTGTCTGCTAGATGAACAGCAAGGAGGTTTTGAAAAAGAAAGCACAGAAGGCTCAGCTTATCCCCATTCATTTCAATTCAGAGATGCTTCGTTCCTCTATCAGCCAGATGCTGTTGATAATGAGATGTACTCTGGGGCTAAAAACCTCGTTCCCAGTGATGCTTCTATAAGTATATTGAAACAAGGTATTACCAGAAATGCTTTACATGATTATATTACAGTGAATTAAATAACCTGATAGGCAGAAATAATCTGGTACAATAGTAAGTAAGAAATCTCGTTAGTTCATTTCAGTAGCTCTTATCAGGAACTCTTGGGGGAATGCACTGAAAGAATATAAAAAATCAGTTTGCAGTAAATGAATGCACTGGACTCTTTCCCATGAACATTCTGAATCCATCTGTCAAAAATATCATCTTAAAAAGTCAGATGTTTATGACAGCTCTTTTACATTCTAGATAACCTCTGCAAGTCTAGTGATGATACATAGTTTCATTCAGAAAGGGTCACTGGAAATAGCTTCTCCTGATTTGAAAAATACTCTCAGTAAAGCTTCTCAGTTACAGGTTAAGTCTCAAAAACAGACATCTCCCTTGCCTTCACTTGGCCTCATTATTTTCTGAGAAGTTTTATAACTGAGAAAATCAAAATGTGGTTTAAATGGAGGTTTGTTAATTGGTATAATGGCCTGGGTACAAGTTTTTATTGTAGGAATGTGGAAAGAAGAGGTAGGAATATTACTGGTGGAATGAAAAAAGGGAAAACCAGTCAAGGCCTAAGAACACACTGTGCTTTTCATCAGTTCTTGGTGGAGTTCTTACAGCTGGTTCTGCTGATGAATATCACCTCTCTTGTCTCTAAGTTTCACCCTTGGTTAATGGCTGTTCAATAAACAATATATAAAAAGCACTTGTGAAAGAATGATATGCCACTATTCTATTTTTTTTAGCTTGACATACCTATTTGCTTTTCTTGCTTAAAAGGCTTGGAGATTTCTATAAATAATCCAACCTCTGCTGTCTCTTAGAAAATGAAAAAGCTAAAAAAATAATTGTTTTTACTAAAGACTTTGGAAGTACATTTAATTTTCTGTTCTTTGTATAGACAAATTCATACAATTGCATCAGATAAACAAAATATCTGCTTGTGGCTGGGCTTATTTTTTTTTCCCTAGTGAAGTAATTTTTAAGTTATAAAGGACATCTTTAAACAGATCATGATTCTTGACTGGAGTGACATGAAGGAAAATTTCTTTTAAACAAATTTAAGAACACTTGTATGCTCACATTTTTGGAATGTGGGGAAAAAAAACTATTCCAACCTTCCAGTTGGCATTATTGATTTGAAAGCTTCAGGTTTTTTTTTAACAAAGTGGTAATTTGATGTCACAAAAGATTTAACTTCAGTATCATAGTTGAATTGTGAGAAAATTAATGCAGAGGCACTCCCTTGTACTTAATGACTATTCTTCATTATGCCATATAAATGAGCTTTCTCTGGAGATAAACTTTGAAGTGGGAGACTTAAGATGTAGTTACATGGTTAACACTGAAGTATTGACTTTGAAAAATATTAAAAATACTCTACCCCAAAATGTTGATTCTTGGTAGCAGTTCTTGTTTCTTAACGTTTGCATTGAGATTTCATTGGCTCCTTAGGAAATAAAATCAGATTTGTTCAAGCCTTGCACTTGTGCTGGTGGAAATCAGGATGTTGAGGTGTGGTGATAAATGAGCTTTTGAAACGTATAGAAAAATGTTATCTGTTTTGACTGGTATTTGTGTAGAAATACTTAGTTTTATTTTCCACTGCTTTCTTGGGAAAGATCTGTCACGGTTGAAGACCCAGTTCCAGCCCTTTGTGAAGCTTCCGGAAGACAAGCAAAGAGCTTTATATAAAGCCCTTTGTGAACTCTTGCTCCATGAAGAAATGGTGACTGCCCTGGGGGACGTGGTAAGATGAAGAACCTTTGGATTGCTTCCTTGAAGTAATTTCAGAATAGCACTAGCATTCTCTTTTGATTGAATTTTTGTCTTTTCAAGAAGTTTTGCTTATTCTTTTGCTTTCAGTTTGATGATATCTGCACAGGAGACAAGCCAGATCTGGAGGAGTTAAAGCTTGAACAGCAAAGAGACCTCTTTGACTTCTTGCAGCTTTCAGGGTGCAGTTTACAGAGTGAGCTGCTGCAGAAATATCAGCCTAAGGATGAAGAACTTTTCTCAGCTGCTCACCTTCTTATCAGTGCTATATCTGGTATGTTGTGAAAAGCCCTTTTTAAAATTTTATTTTCCTTTTAGAAGCTCCCTCCATGTTAAAGCTTTTATGGCTTTCTTTGAGCAGTTGGTGAGCTGCATGAACATAAATTTTTCTGTTCCCTTTTTATGAGTTTGGTATACTATGCTTAGCATTCCTGGCTGTGAATTAAATTCAGCCCTCAGTCACTGACAGATTTTGTGTGTAAATTACACATTCCCCCAAGACTGCTCAACTTTGCTTCTGCTGAGTGTGAGCATTTGCAGTTTGGCAAGCTAATTTCTGTACTTATTGTATGCCAGAGTCCTTCCCTCCTAAATGCTGAGAATTACAAATTAGGTGTTGTCTCCTGTGTAACAGCGTGTATTGTTCAAGTGCAAACTAAATTTAGCAAAAATGAGTTTAACACAGAGACACTGCAATTAGAGGGTTGTGTTGCAGCTGCTGAAACAGGAGATTAAACATAAATGTCAAACAAATGCCATCCTCACAATCTAGTTGGCACCACAGTGTTAATTAAAAGCTACCTGCAAAGTCCAAGACAGACTTCCCCGGATTTTTGTCTTCTCTCTCGTATATAAAGAATTTCCTGACATTAAGATAACGAAGGGAAGTCCAGTGTAAATTGTGGCACTGTGCTGCAAAATGTCAGTGTGCATCCATATATGCACAGGACCCAGGTGGGGGAGCATAACTCATTTGTGGAGAGAGAAAAGAAATAGAAAACAGAAACCTGCTGATGTGGTAACAATTGTCAGATGCCATTAACAGCAGGGCACAGTTAATTGAGTGTGTTGCATTATTACCTGACTTTGGACATAATTTCTGCTGCTAAAGTCCAGGCATAGGTGTAGCTGGATGTAGATTCAAAAGCTTTTTTATGCCTGTTGCCTGTGGTAAGAATTACAGCCTTTTTGTTACAGAGTTGAAGGGCACCACAGGGATCAGTTAGTCCTTCTCCCAGCCCCAGGGCAGTCTCAGCTATGCCATTCCTCTCAAATTGTGCTTTGCAGAAGTTAGCATCTCATATAGGTTTTGGGAGCATAGGTTCTTGGTTTATTCAAGGCCTAAGTCATTAACCCAGCCTGCAGACTCGGAGTTAAACACTGAGGAGATACTTAGGGAGGAGGCAAAGATGATGGGGAGGAAACCCCCTTTTCTACAAGTGCCTTTTCTCAAGCACAGAGATAGTCAGACCCTTTGCCCATCTCTTTCTATGATGCTGGCAGGAAAGGGGCTGGATCAACCTCTTCCAAAGATCCAGCTGATGAAGACCTGTTAGCTCCCTGACGGAGCTCCTGGAACAGCAGGTTTATTTTCATTCTCACTTTGCTTGTGAATGTGTCCCTCACAGAGCTGCCTGATGACACTCTTGTCCTGCTGCGTGCCTGCTGTGATCTTCAGGTTGTTCCTGTCTTATGTTGTTTGGTAAGTAATGGAGATGGGACCATATGGGAACTGACAATTGTCAAATAATCTCAAAATAAGATTTTTAGACTTCAGGCATTAGCTTGAGCCTGTGTGAAACTAAGTCACACAACCTTCTCACTTTGGTCTGGGAAATCATAAGGAGGAATCCAAACAGTCCTTAGAGAAGGCAAAGAACCTTTGCAGGTGTTGTTTGGATCCTTTTTTACTTGTAAGAAATAGTCAAGGGATGGTGTTCCCTAATTGTCCAATGATGGTGATGCGTTGTTTTCATGACCAGTGAGAGTTTTACCTTTCGGACCTTCTCGGAACTGTCTATAAAAGAAGATCTGGAAGAATAAAACTTGTTCTCTTGTGCAACCCTGCTAGAGAGTCTGTGTCATGCTTTTGCTGTTCCTAATATAGTACAACATCACCGTGGCTCGTGGGCACAGCAGCAGGAGTGGCTGTGTCCTCGGCCATGTTCCTCCGCAGTGAAGGAGGAGATGTCAAGCTGCAGTGGGAATTTCAGCTGTAGGCAGTGCTTAGCCAAGGTCAGAGTCTGACATGACAAGTGAAGCACTGCAGGTGGATACCTAACTTCTGAACATTGCTGTATTTGGGAGATTTCTTGGCTTGTGAGCAAAAGAAAATTGTAACTTAAGCTCCAGTTTTATTTTTCTAATAGTCTCACTGTTTTAAAGTGTCAGTAACAATAATTACCTCTCCTTGGGAAACAGGAATTTTGCTTTGATAGCAACAGTGCTTGAGCCTTGGCAAACCCCGAAGTCTCAAAACTCTGAGGCCATTTATTAAAACTGCTGAAGGAATGGTGCAGGACATTAGAGTAATGGAGCACCTCTCCTGTGAGGAAAGAATAAGAGAACTGGATTTGTTTAGCCTTGAGAAGAGAAAGCTTTGGAGTGACCTAATTGCAGCCTCCCAGTACCTGAAGGAAGCTTACAAAAAAGACAGAGACTTCTTATGAGAGCATGCAGTGACAGGACAAGGAGGACTGGATTCCAACTGAAGGAGGGTAGGTTTAGATCAGATGCTGGGAAGGAACTCTTTACTATGAGCATGGTGAGACACTGGAACCACTGAAATTTCCCAGACAAGTTGTGGATGCCCCATCCCTGGAAGTGATGGCCAGGTTGGATAGGGCTTTGAATAACCTGGACTAGTGAAAAGTGGTAGGGGGATTGAATGATCTTTTAAGGTCACTTCCAACCCAAACCATTCTATGATTCTGTGATTTTTTTAAAGCTTTTTTAAAGTCACTTACAAAAACAATAAGAGAATCCTTTAAATATGTAGGGGCAATGGGAGTTCTTCTGTTTGCTCAGAGTGATAGGTAAGTGTGATGTGCAGTGAGAGTTGAACTCAGGGAATGACACAGTAGGAGAGATGTTTCTCCTTAAAGCGTGCCACAGTTCTTTGCTTTGGCAAAGTGTGCATTGGTACTCGATCAGTACGTTGTACTTGTCAGGGCTAATAGTAAAGGGAATCTTGACCTTTTGCTGCTGCCTTGTCAGCTCTCTGGTGGTTTTGTATGAAAGAACTGAGCTGTGTGATGGCAGGAACAGCAGTGCTTGGAAAATGTTTTAATGTCTCTGTCTTTTGCTCTCTCTCATGAATACAGCCTAACGTCGCTTCAGCCGATGGCACCGTGGCACTGAGCAGTCCTTTGGTGGCCACTCTCGCTGACAGAGGAAGATTTGAGGTCGTGCAAAGGCTGTTTGCTTCATCAAACATTAATCTGGAAATGACAGAGTCTTCTGTAAAAGCTATAACTATGAAAGAACCGAGATTCTTCCCACTTGTTCTTTATGTTGCACTGTATGGATTTCGTGCTTTAGGTGGGAATGTATAGGAGCTGTACTGAGTATCCAGTTTTTGCCCTAGCCTGTTGTTTCTTCTGTAGCTCTGTAATTTTGGTGTGTTTGGGATCAGCAGTAGAGCTGTTCTGTTGGTACTTAGGGCAGCACAGCCAGGAATTAGGGTGACTAGGGGACTCTGCAGTTTCAGTGGAGAATACATAAATAAGGGATGAAGGCAAGAAATTAAAAAAGAGCCATGGAAGATAAATTGAACATAGCTGCTCTGGTAGGTGTGTCAGGTCTGCAGGGCAGTGAAAGCCGGATTGTTTGCATTAATATGCACGGGAGAAAACAGCAAAGTACGAACTGCTTTTTGTAAGCAAGCAAACACTGGAAACCCAGGGTTCTGCAATGCAGCAACTGTTTTGCTCCTTTTAGCCTGGGTGTGCAGAATGCCTTCACTCTGGAGCAAGTGCAATGGAGGGCTCTTAGAAAGGTACTCAGATTCTCTTATTATTATTTGGCTTTGTAGGGATTTATACCTCTGTACAGCATTTTTGTTTTCTGTTATGTCTTTACTCATGTTAGCCAGTTTCAGCTGTTTAAACTGCATTCTGAACTTTGAGGTATGGCAGTGCCTTTTGCTGTGTGCACATGAAAGGTCCCTGCTGCACACCACAAAAATCATCATTTTACCCATATGACATTTTCAGTGCAGATATTTTGCTTGTTTCTTTGACTAACAGCAAAGTATTAGTAAAGCACTGTGTGCTTGAACTTTTGCCTGGTTTTTCATCGTAGTTTTTTGTAATCATGGATGGAACAGAAATGCAGCAGAGATCACTGTAAATGTGGGCTTGGGAAGATGATGTTCCAAGTGGGTGGAGTATCAGTGCTTGCACATGAGATCATCAGATGGCTGAGAGACAAACAAGCAGGCACCTGTGTGGGGGTGATCAGTAACCAGGCCCTGCAGCGTAGCTGGTGGGTAGGAGTTCTGCTCAGTTTCCTACTCTATTCCCACATGGCCTTGAGCAGATTGTCTAAGAAGCCTTTAAAAAGTCACATCAGTTCAGTTTTCCTTGAGGACATGGACTTTGCAGAAAAGCACCACGGTGCCTTTGCATTCCCTGAGAGCTCAGGATAGCTCTGCACGCTGGGACGTGGGCGTTTCTGCATCTCATCTGTTAAGTGAAGCTGATGGTGTTGCCTGAACTTTGTGCTGGTGTAGAAGATTCTTCAGGAGCTGGAAGCATGGAACTCTGCTTCTGGGAGCGGGGTGCAAGTGGGAAAGTCGTCTTTTGCCTATCACTACTAAAAGTTGCTTCTGTAATGAGTTTACAGAAACCTTCTATTAAATGCTATGTCAAAACAATAGAATAACTTATGCATGGAATTTTCACTGCTTTCCTTTTGGGGACTACATATTTGACAAACAAGTGATTCTAGGCTAGCCTTACATGGAAAATGCTTTTTCAAGCTTAGATTTGGTCTTCCCTAGGAAAGGAGGAGGTGGTAGAACACGCAGAAGGGGCTTCAGAGGAGGCTGAAACTTCTCTCATAAAAGGTTTGATTCATACACTGACTTAACCTCCCCAGACTGCTGCTTCCCTTTGCCTTCCCCAGGAGGAAGGTTGGAGAATCCGTACCTTTGCAGTGCAGGAGGAGGTCAGCAGCCTTTCAAGGAGTATGTGCTACCTGCAGAGGCCAGCAGGCTCTGCCTTGTACCCTGCACTTGCCTCCTTCCATCTGCTCAGTCCGAGTCCCCTGGGCTTTGTCCGCTGGCCCACTGCAGTGTGGACCCAGGAGAACGACTCCCTTTGTGCTGCAGTGCTCAGAAAATCAGGTGCCCAGATTCAGCAATGACCATTCCAGGGCGGCTGAAGAGCCCCCAGGGTCTCCATGTGGTGGAAAGGGGATTTGGCACATTCACGAACATCAAGATAAACAAGACCAGCTGAAAAGCTGCTTTTATGTAGGTGGAGCACCGAGATCCAAAGATAAAAGGCAGATTGAAAGACTGGTCCTTGATAGGTTATGTGGCTCAAATGCAGACTATTATCAAAATAAATTTAAAAAAAGCCAGTCACATTTTTTTCAATATTAAATCTTTATTATATACAAAAATATTTTGTTGGGAATTAACAGAATTTCATAATTTGTACATTAACATTTTTATGTTTGGCTGTGTTTATTGTGAAAATATTAGCTGTGAAAAAGACAAGGTGGGGGAGGTCTTAGAAAACAAGTCACAATTTAAAAACATCCCACATAATAGCTGACTTTATCAGTATGAAGTCACAATGCTAACAAGTCCCATATCCTAGGCCTGCTCTACAGTACTGTATTCAAACAATTAAGTACTAAATAATTTCCAGGCTTACATTAAAAAATTTAGCTAATACTTAAGATTTTTTTTGTAGGAAGTTTTTAGCTAAAGAAACTAATTTTTTTACAGGAGAGCAGTTTTGAAAGTTTTACAAATTCAAATCCAGGTTAATTTCATATAGTGTAGAAATAAAAAAAACCCACAAAACAGAAAACAATGAGAGCTGGCAAAACCAGTTGAGAGAAGAAGCAAGGTAAGGAAACGCGTGGTGACAGAGTTCTAATACACATTTAAACCCAAACACAACCAAGATCTACAGTTCTTAGCCCAGCGTGGGGTCGGACAGCAGCAAACTTTCTTGTTTTAAACCCCACAGAAGCAATTCCCCTCCCTACACCACAGTGCACAAGTGTTACACATGGGCAACATATGGGGGGGTGGGGAAGGAATGCTCAACGTGCATTTTCCTAGGGGGAAAAATTATATTTCAACAGTTATCTCCATACATAATTGTGTACAAGACATAAACCAACAAAAATCAGTCAAAACCTTTTTTTGCCTGTACAAAGCAGCGCCGTTCATTTTGCTTTGTGCTATGGATCACGTGAGAGGTCAGGTAACAGGGAGACTGGGTATTTGGAAGAGGCTTTACTGTATTTAGGTAATTGTTGGCTGCTTGTGGAGTAACCAACAGTTGGCTCAGCCATGGGAACAACCAAAATTTCATGGAAAAGCATTAGCATGGAGTTAGTGACATAAAAGGGAAAAGGCTAAATGGGAGAAGGTGATTCCAGCACTACTTTAACTGTGTTACCTGACCACTGTCCTAGCAGCAAAAGGAACTCCACACCCAATGAGCATAAGAAACAGTTCCAAATACTGAGAAAAAAATTAATTTACTTCAAGTCTCATTAATTCTATAAAATATAAATATTGCTGAACCCCTGCTGAATAAATTCCATTTGTAGGTGAAACTGCCTAACAGCTTTCACCAAGCTGGGGTTTGTTTTTAAGCCTGTACCAGTAAATCTCAGCTGCAGTACCAGCAAATGTACTGAGAATTCAGCAGCTGACAATGTGATGTGGAATAGTATCCCACTGAGGAGAATTCAGGTAAATTAGCAGACACTGCCTGAATTACTTGCAGCCTTTACCCCAAAGTTTTATTTATATATATATGGGTGTTGGTGTGTGTGGGCACAAGCACATTTTTAATGTGATTAGAAGCCAAAGCTGCCTGTAAAAATAACCAAAATGGTTATTTTACAAGTGTCTTCTATTTTTTTTTTCAGGATCTGTCTTGGGCCTAAAACCAGTAAGTTATACCAGTCCTAAATACTGATGTTCTTGTTAACTACTATTTCCTCTATAAGACACAAGTTGAGAATCCCAGACAATTCCCATCAGCAAGCCTATTAAACGTATGTGAAAACTAGGAAATACAGGCCAAAAAAAGAAGAAACCCAGGGGGAAAAAAAGAGATGGGCCAGGACTTCACTTCAGCACTGTCAGTCAAAGCAGTCCACTAGAGAAAGCAAATTAAAGTACCCCTAAGGATAGAAACCCTTTCAGTGGCCCAGGAGAGGTTTTTATTGCAGGGAGAGGAAGGTGCTGGGAGCTGAGGGGTAGTTAAGGCAAGAGGCCCAGCAGACTATGAGTCTTTGATCCAGTACCCACCACACAGACACCAATAAAATGATCTCACTGCTTCTGCAAAAGTAGCATCATGAAGTTTGGCAATAACCATGTGGTATTTGAACTCTTTGGAATCTGGGTGAGGCAGGAAACCCCGCACGAGGCAAACAGCCTGTACAGATGTGCACAACATGCGACAGAGCTCCAGCTGTTGGTTGTCTGAGAGCTGCACCCGCAGGCACAATGAGGGGCAGCTGCTGCAGGAGGCACTGTCCATGCACTGGGACACAGCCTCAAGGTTCAGTGTGAGAGGAGAAGCAAGCTACAGGAAGCCTGGATGGGAAACCATGGGATAGGTGAAGGGAGTTCATGGTCGCAATATTGGCTCATACATAAGGACAGGTAAGAACCCAGTTCCTGATCTCTGGAGTGCTCTGCTTGGTCGCTCTCCACTGGGCCTTGAGCACAGCAGACACCAACTGGGCTCAAGGGGGTACCTACCCAGAGAAAGTTTCCTATTTCTTAGCTGAATCACCCTCTTCAATAAAGAAAACCAAACACAGGTGACTTCCTGAGCACTGAGCTGCAGGCAATTTGTAAGCAAGTCACTTTAGGAATGATTTTAGAAGACGCAGTGAATAGAGAGGATGAGGAAAAAAATGTCACAATTTGAGCTCAGCCAAGATGTGACAGTTTATATAAACACAAATTCAAAAGCGATGAGCTGATCTGCCATCCTGCTCCACAAAGCTTTCGTACAACAAAGCACACAGAGCTGCCCTGAGCCGAGAACACGGCACAAGTCACGGATACTGCATTGGTTATGAACTCGAATTTCCTTGCCTACAAAGATCTGTGATTCCACTCCATGTTTACCTTTGTTGTAGATTTGCAGAACATTTTAAAAGACTTTGATAAATCTATGCAAGATGACATATTCCATTATAATTATTCCACTAAACTTGGACTGCATCTTGTCACATGATGCAGAACCTAAAGCAGACCTGCTATAACACTTAGAGACAGCAAGGTCATCACCTGGGTACACGATGCACCACTGTATTTACAGGAGAGCTGAGATTGGTGCACGCTTAAGTGACTTTTTGGTGAATTCAGGGAAATAACTTACAGGTCTTGGCATACTGACTGTACTTCTATGTATAACTTTTCATTCACAGGGCAACTACAGTGTTTCTTCTATAAGTCTCTATATGTACAGAATTTTACAGCACCTCATGCACTGTCCAAAACAGATAGAAATTACAGATAAATATAGATTTTTTTTTTAGATTGAAATATCTGTATATTTAAAAAAATATACATTAGTAAACACAATAAACGAGGTCGAGAAGTGTACCAGTTCTAAAGTCTCACATGCAGGTACATTTCTGGATTAATTTGTGGTAGCTTAGTAATGTGATAACCAACATGAGCATTTTTTGTTTTACCATCCACATACATACATATACACAGACAACTATTTGATAATTTACTTTTCTAAACTACTTAAATATTTATCTTGTGATACATACCACATATCTTAAACATTTAGCAGCATCTTCACCTCGCTCAGACACACCTATTGTAATCTAACAGTCAATGTAAAGTTTTCCCGTTAGTATCTGGAAAATAAATGTTTAGTACAGAATGAGATAACACAAAATCCCAGTTAACTCCTCCAAAATACTCCAAACGGGTGTATTAGGAAATGTTTTCACTTGCTCAAAATGAGCCTTTCATAGTGTCTTTCTCCCCTAATTGCACAATGTCTGACAGCTGATGCAGCACACCCTGGCAGGTGGGGGCTCTCACTGCTGTGGATGTGACTGAAACAACACCAGCATTTCAAGAACCTCCAAGAACATTCTTCTTAAAAGACAGTAACTGTTATTCCAGTCATGCTACCAGGTGGGGACAAACTAAGCAGAGTATCTAATGAAAATCAGATTTTTTTTTGTGCCAAAACCCAAAACCACCACAAAGAAACATAGCAACCTCTGTCCCTCTCACCGTTAAACCCTCCAGTGTGAACCCTCAAGATTTAACAAACACATGCAAGGTGTGTGGTGTTTGGATTTGGGCTGTTTTCCCACCCAGCCTGGCATGCAGACATCCAAATCAGACATGCAAACACTTCCACATGATTTTTGTGCCAACCCAAGCAAGTAACCTTCTCTTACTGCATCAGAACTGCACTGCAGAATCACTCACTGCCATGTACAACACCACCACCACCCAAAGCTCAGCCACAACACTCCACTGCCTGATTTAAGCACACAGTGTGAACTTGTAGCACACATCAAAGCTTTAGGCTTTAGCAAATATGTGGCATTCTGGAGATGGCTAACTAGAGAAGGCTCTCTTGACAGTATTATCCCTGGGATGGAAACAGAATGAGTAGAGAGAGGCTTTCCTGGCTTAACCTCAGTAGTTGTGTTTCATGTGTTTGGTCCAGTAAATTTATGGAAAAAAAAAAAAAAGATGAAAATGAGTGATGTTTGCAATATGAAGTACTGTGGTGAGTAAACTGAAGAATCTTCTCGTTCCATTCACTGGGGAAGAGTGAACTCAGCCCACTTTTGGCATCACAAGTAAGAGTGTATTTCTAGCTCATAATGAAAAGGCATCTTATCTGTCCAGACAGCACATCTTATTTACAGCATATGGAGGTCTCCCATGATACAGTACACAAACACAGTTCAGTCATGTTCAGCACAGAGTGCCAAAAGCAAACCACTGAAATAGCCAAGCAACAGCCCTGCTAGCATTTGCTGCTACGCACAACACTCATCCACTTCTCAAAGCAGCCTCTGAGCAATAGGATCCCAGAACGTGTCTCCTGGGAAAGAAAACTACACGTCCTATGCTGGTGCCACATTTAAGAGCTCTGCCAAACTTAAAACCAGAGAAAACACATCCTGGAAAGCATAACAATAAAAATAGCATTGGTACAAATTTTCCTTAGAGAATTTCATATTCCCTCTGAAAGACTGAAATCTCAGTATTAAGAGCCACAAAGATCTCCCATGCTAATACACAAGCTTAACTAACTTTTTTCCACATACACTGGGATTTCAAGTCTCCTCTGCCCCTCTTCCCCCACAGCAACCAACTTTACAGGCTGTGTAAAAACCATCTGTTGTATATGGGTGTTTTGAGGTTTTTTTAAACAGTTTTCCTCTACTCTTTCCACTCCATTTTTTCTTTTCCTTGTGCACATAAAAGTCTTTTCAGAGCCCCAGGAAGCAACGCTGTTTTACAATGTCTAAGTCTGTCTTCCTCCAGAAATAGTTCTGAGGAAAATGCCCTTTGATAGCATTCCAGGTCACACTTTGGTGTTGAAAAAGAATCCTGAAGCCAGGTGCCTGTCACCAGATAGAGGAGGAATTAAACAGATGACTTCAGTATAAACACCTAGCCTGGTATGTGATGGTGAATATGACTATATACAACAGCTGACAGTGTCATATAAAACATGGTCACAAAAAGCTCATCTGAGCAACAAGCTGTGTTTTCCTTCTGTTCTCATTTTGCAGAAATTTACATCAGCTTAAGTTTTGATCAATGAACCTGAACCTAATATGACATATCAATGAGCCTACTGAGGGGAGAATTGTCACTAAAAAGGAAATACACTGTAAACAAAAAAACTTATAAACAACATTGCTTCTTAGCAGTAAGCTTCCAATTCACAAGCTATCTAATGAAAAATGCAATTAAAAACAATGTAAGAAAAAGCACAGAAATGCCATTACACAACACTCATAAAATACAGCAGTTGGTCACACGCAAATATTTAAAAGATAATTTAGAACCCAGCTAGACATCACAGGAAATGAAGCCACAGATCACTATACAAATACAGAACAATGTCCTAAGAAAAGAAAATACTTTTTTTTTTTTTTTTTTCTTTTTTTAAGCAATGTGTTCTCACAAGAGTGAATAAATAGTCCTAAACATTAAATGTCACCTACAAGGCTCTACATTATCAGGTTCTTTCTCAAGCTACTTCACCATTACTCAAATTGCACTGAATTACCTTGTGTATGACTTTCTAATGTCAGTACTTCAACTGTAATGGGCTAACAGGTTGGCTCCCAAGAAAGCTTAATAAGCAGCTTGCATGGTATTGCTCTGTTATTTTAGGAGACAGATAGAAGGGAACCTACACAAAAAGTTATCTAAATCAGGAGATATCAAGAACTTGTGAAACATCAGGAATGCACCAACATTAAGCTGAAAGCAGCTGGAGCAAAGGACCTGTGTTTTTGTTACTGCTTTTAATATTTAAAATTCTGCTTCCATGAAATTATTGTTTTTTAAAGATGAAAAAAAACCCCAAAGAAATTAGTGTTCTTTCCTAATAAGAGCTATAGACTTTTGATCAGTTAAACACTGACATTAACAAATTTTACAAAAATTGTTTCAAGTATCCTTTTTTTAATCACAGTGAAAATGTAAGACCAAGATGTAAATGTTGAAGTGAATGAAAGTTTCTTAGATGAAAAAGGCAAAGGTACTAAATCAAAACATAGAAAAATGCTTAAACGCATTTCCTTCATGTGATATGAATAGAAAGGTTATCTGTAAAAAGTTAGAAAAATTAAAATAAATTACATATTTAAGTACACTTTCTCCTCAACATTTTTATAAAAATTCAGAACAGTGTACTTTTGAATATACACAGAGTAAAAATGCACAGGTGCTGTAGGTTATCGTCAGTATCTACACATCACATTTGCTGCTGCTGACTTTATTTGTTACTTAAGCTCCCGTTGGAAGGGCTCAATAGACCCAGCTGATGGGGACCCACTGCGGCTCCAGCCTCAGTCTCTCGATGGCCGTCTGCAGCTTCTCGAAGGCTTTGTCCAGGTTGTCATTTACAATGGTCAGGTCAAAGTAGTGGTTGTAGGCTCGCTGGATCCGGGCGCTCTCATCCACTGTTTTTTTCAGATCAGTGTCCTGTGGAAGAGGTTTTTAAGGATTAGTGAATCTAAATCTTACTAAAGATTTAAAGATAAGACTGGGCAAATCCTTATAGATGCAGAAGAAGATCCCTTCAGTACATACTGCAACTGACTATTTAAAGCTAGATACTGAATATAGTTTAAAAATAAGGAAAGTTTTCATTTGTAGTAAATTCACACAGAAATTTAGCTAAAATACATTGAAAGGGCTGAAAAAGTTCTGAGCTGCGTCAGTAATGTTAAATATGGTAAGCAAATGTTTGCCAATCTTCCGATTTTGATGAGAATCAACAGAAGCACATGGACTTGGGCTAGTGTGTACAATGAGCAGTTGATCACTTTTTATGGGGAACTGATGATCTAACCAGAATAAAATTAATGCTTTAGGAATGACTGAGTCAATCAGTTTTGTAAATATATTGGTGCCCCTTTTATTTCCACAGAAGGCACCAAAAATCCAAGATTTTAAATTTGTATGAAATGAAAGACAATTTCTAGCAGAATAAAGCTCTAGAATACCTTATGGCTCTTAGAGACAACATTTCAGCCTAGCTCACCTGACACCAGTCCCTCACTTGTAAACTACTGCTGCATTACTGTAATCCTGCCATGAGCTGCAAAATATGTAGGAAATTTAGATTCCTACATTATGAAGCCTTTATAAAGTGCCTCTGAGCGCATTTCTGTGTTTTGCTAGTCCTACATTCTTTAAAAATTCCTCTCCATTTTTGCACAACAGCAATTTTTTTTGTGAGCAGTTATGAGGTTTGACCCTCTTTACAGTATTTATTTCAGTGTTTTCAAACAGCTGTCAATATAAAAGCCAAAATGAAAAACTAAGTTTGTCTTTCCTTCACAGTGAATGAAGAAGACAAGTAAATGTATGATCACGAGAGCCAGACTTTTTGTAATGGAATGGGTTAGGATGCTAGAAATCATACAGCCAGGTCCACTAGTAAGCAAATCATCATACTTTAAATGACATTTGTTTTTCATTTGTTCAGGAAGCACAAGAATATGAAATAGCAAATCATACTCTATATACATGTGCAGGGATGTGATGCAGAATCTGTAAAGACACATAAATGCATATTTGAAATTTAATGACGCTCTTTATTATTTGTAAGAAGTACTACAGAGGCAAGGATGTCCCTTAGGGAATCAAATATTAGGAAGTGCAGGAAATTATTTTTATACTTGTCTGGAAAGTTTTAACCTTGCCTTCTTCTATATGCACCATAAAATTCAGGGTTCATTTGGAGCAGGAAAGAGGAATGACTGAGCATCCACAGAGATACTAGAATGCATAATAACCAGAACTCATGACTAAAAATCATATAGTCATTTAGTGGAAATACTAACCCACCCTCCCATTTTATAGCTTTGAATGCTCTGTCAGCATTTATTCAAGATACTCCTATGTTTCTGCAGTGCTACTGTTATGAGCCATCAGCAGAACACAGTTTTTCTCCATTGGGAAAGTTGAACTGCTCAGACTGGCTTTTTTTTAATTTGCCCCTGCAGCTGGGAAAGTTCATGCCCACACAGAATATTTATACTTTGCTGCATTGGAGGAAACAACTTATTTCCCTCTGCTACACATAGTGTCTCAGAAAAGGAGGGAAGATCTAATGAACAAAACATGCCACTTCACTTTATATGACAAATCCAAGGAACTTCAGGGGAAGCTGTTCAACACTTTATTCTGGCAGCTCTCAGCCATTCTCAGTGCAGCACATGCTGCTGCAGCAGTGAAAACAAGGACTAGCTGCATTCTTGGGGATTTTTTTGTGGTTTGTTTTGGAGCTTTTTTTGTTGGTTTGTTGGTTAGAGCGGTTATTGCTTTTTCCTTTTTTGACACAAGCTGCAATACCTTTCCTAAGCATTATAGATGCTATTTTTAAAGCACGTATATCTTATTAAGACAAACAAAAATTTGGGTGGGGAAGGAGATGGGAAAGTCAAGGAAAGACATCTGCATAAAAGAACAATCCCCATCATGAAATATCTACCATTTACTGCAAATAATCAAAGGTGACAGTTCCCAAAGTATACAAGTAATTTTTGTAATCAACACTTCACTTTAAGAGGTCTATTTTTAAGAAAGAAGCTATCTTCCTTATACACAGCATTTGATTAACTTCTACTAGGTAATCAGCAAAAGTCTTGCCTAACTTTACTTAAAGACATTAATTTCAGAACAAATCCCATCTAAAATGAATGGTAAAGAATTTAAAAAAAAAATCTAAGAACATCTTGTTCAAAGCAAACTGAATAAGAAATTATCTGCTTACAGTGAGAAGTTTGGTTGTAATTCCAGCATCTACCACAGCCTTGTGCATAGCTCGCAAAGTCTCCAACTCTGGAGCAGCAATAAACACCACATAGGGCATGAATTCTGAAGTCCTCAGTATTTTTAGGGCCTAGAAGCAAAGAAAAGGGAAAAAAAAACACTAAAGTTTAAGAATGACTCACCAGATCTCTTGTTACTTAAGGGACACCACAAAACTCTGCTGTTCAAATGGGCAGCAACACTTAAGTGAAGATTTTTATTTCTATTTAAGAAATTCATGCACTGCCTTTTGAAATGCTCAGCACCATTCTTTCCTTGGCTTAAAAGATTATTTATTACTCTGCAAGACTTCTCTTTCATGCAGAATTTAAGCTGGATTTTTTCCATCTTTCTAACCCATTCCAAGTAAGTGCCAGAAACACAAGAATCCAGTTGATAACTGTAACCTTGAAACCAGGTAAGAAGCCTTCAAATTTGAAGGCATCTCTCTTCACCTCTTCAACACTATAATCCCACACTTGTTATAATAACAACATTATCAATCATATACCTGTGGATTTACGTCCAAGATACAGGTCCTTCCTGTCTGAACAACTTCAAGGATGGAATCAATTTTGGTGCCATAAAGATTTCCTTCATATTCTCCATGCTCTAAGTATCTGCCAGCTTTAATATCCGTCTCCATTTCAGCTCGTGACACAAACCTGTATGCTTGCCCATCCTTTTCATCATCCCTTGGCTTTCGTGAAGTAACTAAACAAAAAATTTAAAATATAAATTGAATGTTTTTGTTTAATATTTGGAATATAACTATGAGACTGGACTGCCTATTAAGTTAGGGACACTACAATGCATATTGTTATACAATACAATACATGCTGTTATACAATTGCAATTGCTCCATGTACAGGTTTATTCATTATTCTAGATAAATTTTAAAACAGAGCACAGCCCCTCTTGTTGTCTTTATTTATATTCCTTCCTATATGTTGCTTACCCACCCATTTGCCTATTTCCTTTGTCCTACTCCTTCACACCATATACAATACTCATTCATGTCATCTTTTTAATCATTCACTTAATAAAATACTTATTTAAGTGACTTGGAAATCAAACGGAAGTTTAACTTTCAAATGCCAAATGTACTTCTGAAAACAGCTGAGCACAATAAAATCTGCCCATCCCACCCCCAAAACCTTTGCTCTCTGTATTTGCCCTGTTTTTCAGGGTAGAATTACCTGAGCTAGCTATAAAGAAAGTTAGCTTAAATATCAGAAGCAGCCCAGCCACCGTAGCAGAATCTTAGTGGAGGCCAGCTAATGCTGCTTTCCAGGACAACTTCCCTTTTAAAGCAAGGTAAATTCCCTGTAGAAAGATTAAAGCCAGTATTTGAGTAAATCATTATCAACTGCCTTGGGTATTGGCTACACTGTGCAGTACACACACACTACTTAAGCAAAAAAAGTAAAAATAAAATTTAAAAAAGGTAAAATAAAATATAACATCATATTATTGACTTTGCTGTCCTATCACTGTATTAACTACCATCTACTTGTATTTAATTAGATTTGAACTCTAGAACATATTAAACATAACAGCCAATGCATTCATTTGATAATACTTCTATCATCACTCCGTGCAACTTGAGACAAGTGGAAAGCAATCTTTCCCTTCCAGTCATTCCTATCCACTTCAATCTTACAGAAAACACAAGTGGCCAGGAGAAATGATCATCTGAAGCTGTTAATAAATACATTACTAGAACATCTAGTTTTAGTCAAGATTCCATGGAAAGATTAAAACTATAGTGGTTAATAGTACATGAAAAAGAATAATATATCAGTTTGCAATTAATTTTGGAGAGTAAGCTTTAACATTTTACAGCTAGGAGATGATTTAACAGTTCAGTTATCCACACTGAAATAAAACCACAGCACCATGTGCCGGATTAGAACTCAACACCAAGAACACTCTTCTTCCCATAGCACAATGGATCAATTTCACCCATTTCCCACTGCCCAAAACACATCCTACACAAATTTGTTTATGAATGAATGACTTGGAGAATTTTATTCTAATCAAAGACCAACTAAGTTTACTGATTATCCCACTTAAAACTAAAGTAGAGAAGAGGTTCTATATACAGTAAACGGGTATTGCATATGCATGATTAGACTATCAGATTGGGAAAAGTTTACTTTTATGCCTTTGAAGAATGTCCAACAACTATGTTGCATTACTTACATATATTCAAGCATCTATGCAGCATTTTAGAGAAATAAGTAATTCTGAAGGCTTTTTTGAAATAGAATAAGAATTTTAGAAGCAATAAAATGCCTCTTACTGTTTTGCCAATATAAAATGATTAAATTCCCAGGAAAATATTTCCTTAAAAAGTAACACTGAGAAGTCAACCTGGTTATCAGGTCCACAAACCAATTCTAAATGCTCTGGCCGTTTTTGATGCTAAAGATTCAGCAAACAAGAGAGACTGGTTCTCTCATCTTGCACAATTAATCTTTCAGACCTGTCTCTCCCCCTATTATTATCAGATCTAGAGTAGGAATACTGCAACTTACATGGCACTGTAGTTCCAAATCTAGTAGGATTCAGCACAATAAACCTGTTCTTCAAACTCCTTCGCCCCACTCCTTGGGCCCCAATCAAGACCAGAGTTTTCCTCTGAAAAGGAGGCATTTTGGCTACTTCCTCATATATCTGGATTTCATGGCGATCAAATTCTACATTGAGAAATGTATAAAATATTTTAATACACACTCAGGGCTGTGAGAAAAAAAAAAAAAGTAGTCCTACCATTTATCAACAGACCCCATGTGAATATCAACAGTACTCAGAGGGCAGTAGGTCTGATACAAGATTTCTTTAAATTGGTTTGGGAATAAAATAGGTATTCCTCCATGGACAGAATAAGGTCAGGTTCTCATTTTTACTTCCAAGGAGGAAGTCTGTGTTTGATCAGAAGGGGAAAACTGATTAACAGTTTGTGAAGTTCCACAGAATCATGGGATGGTTGAAAGGTACCTCTGGAAGGCATCTGGTGCACCCCAATGCCCCGGACCACACCCAGGCACTTGTTAAGTATCTATCTCCAAGGAGGGCAGCTCCACAACCTCTCTGGACAACCTGTCCCAGTGCTCAGTCACCCTCATAGTGGAAAGGGTATTTTCCGATATGAAAAATCACTGGCAACAAACATTTCACTTTCTTTTCTTAACACCCAGTTTTCCTCTGATTTCCACCCACCAAATGATGTACTCAGCACAGCCATGTCTATAACAGTCACTATTGCTTTTAAACCACAAAAACTATCTGATCTATCAAACTTATAATCAAATATTTTACTGCAAATCTTTAGCTCTGGGTATTTGGATACTACATCCTGCAAGTTTTGAAGCCTAAAGAACTTTGACTTTCATGATATATTAAGAGATACCTGCATTTCTTGTAGTGAGATACATCATCTTTTTCTTTTTCTTGCTGCTTATTGTTCCACAGAAAGGCCCTAAAAATAAAAAATTAGATGAACTCACAATTTCTGTTAATTTCCAAAGCTTATTTACATGAATATATGAAATTTTAGATTAATAAATTTATGAGGACTATTCTAGATTTGTATATATCCTAGAGCAAGAAATTACATCTATTTACAAGCCCATCAAATGGTACAGAAAGAACTGAACACAGAGAAAAAAATATTTTTCTTGAAAGAAAACAGCTGAAAAATTCATGTGTAGCTTATTAACTTTCAGTGCATATCATACAAAAAAATTTTTAAAAGTGCACACTGTCTGTCCCACCTCATTCAGCTTTCCAACACGAGGTGGCAAAACTGATTCATTTCTCTTTGAATGCTAAACAGAGACTTCACCCTTTGTCCTTCAGTCAAAGTCAAAACACAAAATTCAGCATTTCACAATCTGTGTAATCTCACATAGCAGTTTTTCTATTATTTATCAAGGCAGAAAAAGCAAAACAAATGGAGTCAGAGCACAATCTACTCTTGAAATGCACTAAATCTCACCTGAGTTGTCCCAGTCCCTCCTAACAAAAGCCTTTCTCTTCTCTTCCAGGAACTGGCTAGGAATTAGACCTGCACTTCCTCCTTCTTTGACATGACTAGCCTGGAGAAAAAAAAAAAAACAAACAAATGATTATATATAACTTGTGAGAAGCATTTTTCTCATCAACATGGTGTTGACTGACTTCCACACTGCCAGTTTCTCAGTGGTGAGTGTTGATACATTTACTACTGAGTCTCAAAAATTCAAAGTCATATGTAAATATTAGAATTCTCCTTTACAGAAATAGTGTTTTTCTAATGAGTATTAAAATTCAGAAGACTTAAGTAAAATAGATGCAAGTTTCATTACTGGTTCCCATTATGTTAGTAAGCTCCTGCAGCCATAAAACTTTGGCATAAAATTCCCAAGTGGAATTCTCTGACTCCAGACACTGAAGTCTCTGGTGAGAAAACTCAGGATTTTCTAGTATACAGTATACTTATTTTGTATTCTTGAGCTGCTACAAACAGGTTCCAGTGCAGTTTATTAACTGTCATTTCCCAGTGAATGCCAGTAACACATCCCTAATCATGCCTTCGAGCTTTTTGCACTAAGCAACTACAGATTTAAAATCTTAGTAATTTAAGTATTCCCAGTAATGAATTGGCTAAAATTCTCTATAAATAATTTCATGAGAAGCT
The DNA here is from genome assembly GCF_971803275.1 of Cyanistes caeruleus. NCBI lineage: Eukaryota > Metazoa > Chordata > Aves > Passeriformes > Paridae > Cyanistes > Cyanistes caeruleus. Next base: position 120,377,061 of record NC_141701.1, read on the forward strand.
CAATTCTCAGCTTAACACACAAAACCACAGTTATGAAGTATTTAATTTTCCATAAATCTTTTGCTTGCATTAAATCCTTCTTTTGCTAACCGGAGATGTTTGCTTTTCAACTTGCATGCTGTTATCTATGACTAACTGATTTTTTACAGTATGAAGTTTTCATTAGCAGTCTAGTATTTCTAGAAAGCATAAGGAAAAACTAAACTTCTTTTTCCTGGGGCATGATCTGCATAGCAATACACTATACTGATTTAACACATTTCAGTTTTGCCAGATTGAGTGTTGAAAATTTATTTCTCCTGGACTCCCACAAGTTACAACTGGAGAGCTTGAAAGGCAATACAGAACTCAGCATGGGAGCTAAACATCAAACTCTTCCAGAGTTTTGGATTGTCTACTTCTGAAACTAATTAAGTTGGCAGCAATAAATTTTCAGCCTTTCCTCACACTTTTTATTGTCTTTCTGTTATTACTGTCACTGAGAAGCAACAAAATTCAGCAGCTGATGATGTATATTGAAATATTTCTGTTGCTTTTAAAGAAGTCATATATCTTGTTCTCAGGTAGTGTCTGGCTCTCTTCTGCTTGTTACCTTGCAAAGGGTGAGCAATATAGGGACAGAAAGGGAAATAAATAATGCTAAACTCTTTGCCAGTTTTGAGGATCTTGGTTGAGAAAAGGGTCTTAAAAGTTCACTTGTCCCATTTTCAGAGGCACTGATAATACTTAATTCTGTGCATAGTGTCTTGGAAAAAATAAACATAGCATAAGCAGTGGATTACATTTCTACTGAAGGACTGAGTGTAGAAATACCACCTTAAACCAGGATGAACTGTTAATATTCAAAATATGCTAAGCACTGTAACTATGAGCTTGCATGGTACAGACACTGATCACCACTGTTGAAATAAAATATACAGCCTTTCCAGACAGCTATTCTCACCCCCTTAAAGTTCACAGGATTAATTTCCCTCTCCTCAATTCTGAGCACTCTGGAAGGGGTCCACTTCTTCCACTGTTGATGTCAGGGAAGGCTCAACACAATTATAGTTAAACTAAGACTTTTTTCCTAGAAATTTTCCACCTTAAACTGATTTGGGAATGTCCAGGCTGTTGATACAAGAACAAAGACAAACAGCACTAACAGTAAAATGAGTGTTACATAAACAATTTAAAACATTCCTTTTCCTTTAGTGTTTCAATTTCATATCTATTAGCTTGAAATTGGATTACACGAAAAAATGTTTTTTTCATGTTGTCCTGGTTTAGGGTAAATTCTACTGTTTAGAGCAAATCTACTCTATGGAGTTAAATGGAAGTAGATCATAATTTAAAGAGTTCATTATTAAGGCAATTACTGATGCTTTTTAGTTTTTTATCTGACTTATTTTAATCTTTTTACCAACCTGCCACCAATTCGGATCTTCCCGGTTTACAATCTGAAGAATTTCTCCTTTAGAAAATTTCAAACCTGCTTCTTTGCAAGGGATGAGGTTGTCATTATATGGATTATAATCAAAATGACACTTCACAAAAACCTGAAATGTGTAAAAATTAACAAAGCTTAAGCATTATAAAATACATTCTGGCTAATCTATTTGTCAAACTGAAGTAATGTCTTTATCTAACAGATAAAAAGCTTGACATGATCCAAGTTGCATTTGGCATGTAAAATACATTCTAGGGGGAAAAAGTTATACACCAACTGGGACAGCATAATCAACAGTGTAAACCTTGGCTGAAGTAGCTTCATGATAAAAATAAAAAAATCTGTTCCATTTGGACACGGTATTACAAAATGCTCATTTTTGCATTTCAGCGTATACAACTCAATTAAAATTCTGACTCCTAATTACTTAAAAATACCAAAAAAATCCTGGAATGTGAGCACTTTATTTAAGGCTTGTGGAACCTTAAGAATTTTTTTGCCATGAACTCAGTGTTTTAGAAGTAACAGGAGATGCAACTGCTTAAGACTCAAATTTGATGCAGGGGAAGAAAGAGTGGGTTGCATGACTGAACTGAAAACATCTCTAACTCTCTTTGTACCAGGCTGGGGAGCAAAGGAAGCCCTGCACCTGCCTCAGTAGAGCACATTCCCTCAGCCTCTGCTCAGTGGAAGCATAGCCTGTTATAGCCACAGGCATTAAGACCCACTACCTGAAGGAGCATCTTATACGGTGTTTCAAAGGCACTGATTTAGCTCAGGAAGTCAATTCTGCCATGGAGAAATTGACAGCCTACAGCAACAACAAAAGGATAAGGAATAGCCACCCACTAAAGTCAGCGAGCTCAAGCTCACCTGTTGAATTAAGTATGTTTCTGAATTCTATGAAACTGATTGGTTCAACACCAACCATGTTATAAACACACACAGTTGACTGCATGAAGTGTGATTGTGGTCAGGTCATGAGAGGTCACTTAAGGTCAAAGAAATGTGCTTTATATGTAGCATACAAATGTCGAACAATTTTAGACACTAATTTGATTTTTTTAGGTGGGTGTATTTTTAGATGAATAAACCCATTTCTAAAATGTGATTAAAGGCAAATACAGGTAACTACATTTTACTCTTCCTCCTAGCATTATATTCACAAAATAATCAGAGTATGTCTAATCCAGAATCTTAGAGAATCTTACACAATAAAGAACTGAGCAGAAATTCTTTTCACAGAATCATCAGAAATGTGCTACTGACCTGTTGAGGAATGACAGTGTCTCTGTAGCTGGGGAGAATTTTCAAAGTGACACTTCCACTGATGTTTTTCAGCAGTTCTTGCAATTCTTTTGGATTGTTTCCAACCTCGTGGCCGTTCACCTCTTTAATAATGTCACCTACATGCAGAAGACCTTGCCGATCTATCATCCCTCCATGAAGAATTCGGGCTATTACCAGATCATTGTTCTCAACTCTAAACGTGACTCCCTGAAAGAGGTACATGACACCCAGTATATCACTGTTTGAATTTCAGGTTCATTTTACCATTATCTCGAGCACAAGTACACAGCTGTGGGATATTCCACACACTCCAATGAGAACAGATAGTTACAGCTACTACAGTGTAAGAGCTCCTGATACAGAAAAGCATCAGGTGACACAGAAGTGCTTTCACACAAAGTTTTCATACAACTGAAAAAACCTGTTGCTCTTGCTTGCATGCAATCCTTTAATCTCATATCAGGACCAAATAGATGTTGTGTTACTCAGTTATGCTAGCAGATCATTCAGCCCAGTGACTGCCTAATCACTATCCCATAACTGAGCTTATCACCCACTAAATTACACAATATAATGGTAATAATTAACACATAATGCAAGAAATCAGGTACGTGCAAATGTTTTCACTAGCACTTTAAAGACACACTCATCCCCAATTACTTACTAGTGGTTCTCCTGCTCTTTTGTGAATTCCAAGGATACGAATAGCATCTACTGGAACAACCTGGTTGTTGACTGAAGAATTATTGACTTCTGGGCTAGAAGGAGGGGAATCGTAACATTTTGAAGCCACAATATCATGTGCTTCCAAGAGTGACTGCAAAGAAACAGAAAAAAATACTTTTTAAAGTCATGAAGTAACTGTTTGTGAAAATATTTAGCGCTGAACAACCACTGAATCTGTCCTTTTGGGACCAGGTTACTCTTACTTCACATGAAATAAAACAAAACCAGACACACAAGTGCTCAAATGAATTGATAAGCCTATTGCCTTGACAAACATGCTATCTTGTAAATAAAAATGCTGTTTCTTGAGGAAGTATAGGAGAAATGCAACTAAACTGGGGAGGAATGTGTGATGTTAGAAGGGAAGACAGAAAAAGGATTACCTAAAATAGTCTTCCACCTAATGAGACAGTATCTGAGCAAATGGTTTCAGTAAATGAACAAACCACTGCAAAAAATGAAGATAACTCATCAATAGATACTTGTGTATGATGCAATAAAATTTTCTTCCACAGTAATTTCAATAATGACAGGTATGCAAGGATTTCTAGCCATCTGCAAAATGAGTGTTCCCTGCTTGCATAAAGGCAAGGCAGAATTCTAGCACCAAATGAATACAAGCTGACAGAATTTACTTTCTGGAAGACAAGAACTCAGGCCATAGAGTTAATGGTGTTTTCACCAGTCCACATACATAAATACAAGGTAGAAGGAGGAGATCCAAATGAATATAATCACGTTTGGAAGACAATGTAATTTAGGCATGATTTTCTCATAGAAGATATTTTAAGATAAAGAAAAATGTATAAGACAATACATACAGGTAAACCAAGATTAAATTTGTACATTAAGACAGTGGAGACTTTCTGTCTTTCTGTCACCTTCTAGTGTAAGGTGATGCTGCTGTGGTGGGGGATCTGGAACAAGATGATCTTTAAGGTCCCTTCCAACCCAAAGCATTCTGTGATTCTGTGAGAGGAAAAGGGACACCTGATAGCCATCATACACAGTAGTGCAAGGTAAAGCATCCTACAGCTCAGGGACTTGCACTGACAGATACAGAGAGAGAAGCAGCAAGCAGAAGAGTTGCCTACTGGGCCTCCAACTACACAGCTTTGTTTCCAACAGTGACTGCTCAGATACAGTCTTAAGGCAGATTACTGACTGTGTCACATAAGTAGCTAAAAAGAGAAGCCACCATGGGACAATCACTGCTACTGACATGGATGTGCCACAGGAAGACAGCAAGCTACCAGAAAGCACAGCAGGAGAGCGGGTAAGAGCCATGATTTGCTATGCAGTCTGCTCCATCCTTCTGTAAGCCACCTCTAAGCTAAAGGCTGTGCAACCACATTAGATTAGTGCTAAGCTCTGCATGCAAGCCCTCCAAGTGTCACAAATCTGAACATTTTAATCTGCCCATTACATGATGAACCTTGTTGATGAACCTGCATGTTTGAATTTGAAAGAAGTATTAATTCACTGATTTTGCCCCTTCCATTAAGACTATAAAGACAGCTGCTTATTGTGGCTGCTCTGATACTGTGGACATACACCAAATCAAATTAAATAGGAAAAACAATCATTTATTTAAATCAAGCAGCTGTCAGATGGTAGCAATTTCTAATTCTTCACTATCCAAGACACATCCAATCCAGAAACCAGGAGAATAGATCTCTCTGCCAATGTTTATAAGCAACATATTTTTGATCTTTCTACGTTTCCAAAATGAAACTAATTTGCATCAGCTACACATTTTTACAGATTAGCACTCATAAAACCAGGTAGATACAATGGTATAAAACTTTCTGTTTTCTTCTGGTCACGTGCCAGATCAAATTGCCTCTGAAGTTTCTGACCACAACGCACTATACTTCTTATAAAGCCTCACAGAGCTGTCTGTACATCTCTTTGCCCTTTAATGGTAACGCAATTTATAGATTATAATCTGATTCACACTCCAGAAAGTCTACTAAGATAACAGTCTGTATCATCCTTTTCAAATTAACATGCTCTGTAAAATTCTTCAGTACTTAAATCTGATCCCATTCCACATTCTGATCCTTTCTAACCACTCAGTTTTATGGATAAGCATGAATTCATACAACTGCTACTTAACCATCTCTTAGTCAAAGTCTAAGTCAAAATTTTTCCTATTATTTACACAATGCCTGAGTCACAAAAGGACTATCAGGGACTGCCCACAACTCTGAAGTGGTTTAAACCTACTATATACAAATATATATATATGAATTAGCCGAACCATTCATCCTAAATAGATTCTGCTGGCAATAAAATACTTAATCTGAAAAGCAGCCAGTATTGTCTTCTAATAGTTAGGTTTATAAGGGCTAATCATACCTTTAAAATGTTGCATTTAGAAAAAGTGATCTTAAATTGCCTTCTAGACAGATATTAATATTAATATATAGGGTTATTTTCCCTGAGTTCTTACCAGCTCTCCTGATCTTTCTAAAAAATAGTTCATTGTTTTCCTTAAGGCATAGTTAACTTATTATGTCCCACACTTATTATTAATATGTCCCACACCTAACTCTCAGTTCTGAATCTCAAGAATCTGTACCAGTTTTATGAGCCTGTTTACAGCCAGCCAGGTCATGACCTGCAGTCCTGAAGAACACTTAAGTACAGGCACCTGGCAACGGGGGCCTCGTGTCTGTACCACTGCCGGACTACTCCCCAGCATTTTATGTCGCTAAGTTACTTTCCTATTTCGGGAACATGGCTGAGTGAACTGAGAAATACAGTTACATGAACTTCTCTTGTTTCTTTCTTGTGATATCAGAATAAGTGATATCCTGTGCTCCTGCAACTCCAAAGCTCTCCACTGGAATCTGACCTTTCCATACTGGTGCTGGAACACTTATAAAACCAGTGCCAAAGTCTGCAAAACAACATGGACTGATCAACAACCATAAAACGATTCAAAATTTCCTCCATACAAAATTTCCTCCTGTAAACAGGATCAGCTGACTATCCAAGACTGGATAGCTGTAGAAAGGTTCTCATGGAAAATGCCAATACTGTCAGAGAAAGGCATTTAGAAGAACTGCTATAAATCACGAGATAACACACAATGGATACATACAGTCCTGTGACACATGGTACGGTCTCTTTATGCAAGACACTGTCAGAAAACAATCCTTTAACTTAGGAGATGTTGATCTCTCAACAGTAGTTTTCTGAAGCTGCATATAATTGACAGGTAAAAAATATTTCAAAATGCAATTGAAAATTCAGTAAACATTAAAGATTCATTCATTAAAGATTCACGACCCTCTACAGTGCTGAAGCCAAGTTCAAGCTCAAAATTTGTTTTTCCTAAAAAAATTCTCAACACAATCTAAACGTGTTATGAAGCATTGCCCTAAATAATTCTTCAATTCTAATCCAAAAGAACAATTAAATTACAAACTGGGGGCCTTGGTGGGAGGGAATACACTAGAGTAGAATGACTCTATAGTCTTGAATTCAGGACTTCTTTCCTTTCCACTTTAGGCCTAGAAGTATCTAAAATATTTCCTTTCCTCTTTTATGCACTAAATGTGTGCTAGTCTTCCCTGAAAACCTTGTTTAAATATTAGAACTTAATAAATAGACTAGAGGCCTCTAACGTTCATGTGAAAAGAACACATTTTAAAGACTCTTCTGGAAAAGTGAGGAAGTAATTTATGACCTTAGAAAGATCAGGAGGGCTGGTAAGAACTCAGGGAAAATAACCCTATATATTAATATCTGTCTAGAAGGCAATTTAAGATCACTTTTTCTAAATGCAGCATTTTAAAGGTATGATTAGCCCTTATAAACCTAACTATTAGAAGACAATACTGGCTGCTTTTCAGAGTAAGTATTTTATTGCCAGCAGAATCTATTTAGGATGAATGGTTCGGCTAATTCCTGAAAGGAGAAAGTAACAGAACAAGCTTTTCCTTTGAAGAGAAAGCAGAAATTATTCTTCTGCATGTTTAACCACTCCAACAGTGTGAAAATTTTTACCAGCTTCTTCTTTCCTCAAGGCAACCTCTCTCACCACTCCTGTCTGCTGCTCTCCAGCAGCTACTGTCTGGTAAGATTTGCTACAGCCTTTTCCATGTGCTGCGTATGCCAGCTGGCTCTCCAACAAACACTGACCTACTGGCCAGCCATCAATACTGTGAAACTCATTAGAACTTTCACACTTTGACCTCTGAAAAGTTCAGTTAAAACTAAAAAGGGTAAAAAGCAGGAGGGATGGAAAAAACGGAAATTAAAGGAGAAAGGAGTAAAGAAAGGGAACAATAATACAGCCTGTATTATATACATGCAGAGTTAGTCCTTCCCAAATGTTCTTCTACAAAAATGTGCAGAAAAAACGAAGTCCTGTAATTTGGTATTTCTGGCACTAAATGATACATTCAAACTACTGCAGTGATGCCTTGTATATCACGTTTTATACTTGTATGCCAAGGCAGGTTACAACTGTAAGGTGATACTGTGATGAAGAGGCATTATTCATTTATAAAATACAAAGTCAACCTCTAAAACAGTTACACAGTGGCGTCCATGAAAGTTTTAAAGAGTCAGGTTGGGTTGTTTACAGCGTTACTAAACTGGAGAAAGGATACAAAGGACATTTTCTATAAATGCGACTGACATTGTATTTTTCCTTTTTCCCTTCATGCAGAATTTGGAATATGCCTCCTTGCATCAAATGAAGCAGAAATGATAGCACTCATTTTTTGAGTATTTAGGTAATTTTCTGTTTCCTTTTTGAAGAAGCCTTGAAAAAGATATTATACCCACATTTTGGTCTGCAATTTGTCCTAGAAGTTCTTCTAGAGTGGTCATAACTATGATATCAGTTAAAACAAAAAAAAAAAAATAGTACTTCGCCTCAGCTGATTTTGCTGCTTGTCTTTACATGGGTAATGGAAGTACAAAATTAAGAGCTGAAAATTCTCCCTAATTTTTGGCTTCAGAATTGAATCACAGCAGACAAACTTTACAGAAGTAAGTAGATAAGTGCTTTTGCCCATACACATCAGCCAAAACTGCTCATTATTTCTGCAAATGAGACTGAATGCCTTACAACAGGCACACAGAAAATAAATTTTAAAATTCTTGTATTTTAAAAATACAAGAATAAATTAAAATAAGTTAAAGCTTATTCAGGCTTTTTTTTTTAATTAATTCTAATTCTGACAGAGTGATGAATAGGCCGGATCTTCAGGACAGAATTTAACTATCTTAACCATCTATTTTCTCTTCCTTTCACATTTTTTTTTCCTTTTTGTACAATAAGTACAAAGTTTTGCAGCAAATGAAGTTGCACCGTATTTTTCTTACATGCCCATGACTCACCCAACACTACAGGGAAAGAAGCAGCATATAAGCAATAATCATGACATGGAAATTTAAACTGGGTTCCAAGGAAGAGTCAACAAACTGCAAAACAGTAAGCGTGATGCTGTTACTAAACAAATCAGAAGTTTCCTTAAAACCCAGACTGACTGGACAAAACGGATCATGGGAAACCATCACAAAGAAACAACATTATAACAGGATAAGCAGCATGGCTTTCAAGTGTAAGAAATTATTGTTTAGAAGAAAGAAAAATTTGTGCCAGGAATATAGTATTTTTAGTTTTCATAATTCATGTCATCAGGTGATTTCCACAGGCATCTGAGCTCAGTTCTACACCTGCCAATAACTGACATGTCAGATAAATGACCTAGGAAATGGGGATGAGAAGTGAAGTGACAGTTGGCTGATGCTGATGAACTATTCAAGGACTAAAACAACTGACTGCAACCTGCAGAGGCACCTCATGAGCAATAGACTGAGAGCAAGGCAAATGAAATTCAACAGACTGCAAAGGAAAACTCAATCCTAGTTTAATATATTAACTGACAGACTCAGAAATGTTATCTTGAAGATGTAAACAATACAAAACCAAACTGAGCCTAACAAGCAATCCACCTCTACTCTCCCTGAGCCTAGAGGTACCTCTTCTTTACCGACAGCATGGTCAAACACTGGAATAGGCTTCTGAAGAGTGATACCTCATGTCTGTCAGTATTTAACAGCCATTTGGACAAGACCCTTAATTACAGGCTTTAATTTTCAGTCAGCTCTGAATTGGTCAGGCAGCTGGAGTGGATGATTGTTGTAGGACCCTTCTAACTGAACTTTTCTGTTCTATTCATCAGCTATTAAATAGGCAAATCAAATACTAAAAACTTTTAGTCTGTAAGTAGGAAATGCAATGGAAATGATGACACCACTTCAGAAATCCATGCTGTACACACAGCTTTGCTTCCCTTCGTTTTATTTACTTGACATAGACAGACACAGTGGGGTCTCTCAAACCACAAGTAACATGGAAAAACTGATTAAGAAAAACTGTTCACTTTCTTCCTACACAAGAGGATGTGAATATTAAGTGAAATTGACAGGAGACAGTCTCAGAACCAAAAGAGGACAGTCTCCACTCAGATGGGGGATGCCGTGAATGACAGATTTTCACATGGGTTAGAAAAACAACTTAACAAGCTCATGGAAGAGAACCACAGATCGATACTACTTCTCACTCAGAAGTCTGAGCAACAGACCAATAAATCTTCACAACACACTTTGGAAGGCATCACTCTTGGCTTGCTCTAGCCTTACAACCTTCACTAGATACCTACTGCTGGGACAGGGAAGGAAAACAGAAGAGATGTTTGCTAAATTGACCTTTACCATGCAATTAGGAAGCATTAATAAAACATCTGAGCGAAACTGTTGAGTTAAGGTAGCACATATGCAGTTTTACGTCTGCTCCTTATATATCAAGCAACAAAACAGGTACAAGAAAGAGCATAAATACTGACATTCTAGTTCACCAGCTATTTTGGAACTTTTATGTTACATGTTTAAGTTACTTAAGCCTGAACTAATGAAGTATCTGACACCAACATCACATTCTGCCTCTCTGTAGATCTGACCATTGAACAAGAATAAATTTTGGGTTTGCCTTAGTGTTGGCTGTTCACCCAGTAATTCTCATTTGATCTGTCTCCTACAGGCCATTTCCAGTTTCCACCCCAAAGATCCATTTCCCAAGCTTCTCTCTGGCCTTTGCCATCTCTCTCCAGAGATCACTGCTACCATGCCTTTCAAAGTGCAGCACTTCAATTGTTATGCCCTTTTCATATTTTGATTCATCATCCTCTTTGACTTTCAGCTTTATTTTCTCTGTCTAACACAATGGATCATTGTCAGGTCTGTCAGTGCACCAGTTGTCCCTCAGTTCTAATCCTCTATCAGTCTAATAACTATCAGTCCCTCCGAACTCATCCAGTCCTTTTCAAATACAATTTCTTCTATGGGATCAAAGACTGATTTGCAGGTTTATGCACCAGTAAGTCTCCGAATCATAGTTTTTGATCACTTAGCTATAATGCCTTTCTGCACAAGTAAGAGCACAAGGGAGGCCAACACAGGAGAGGCAGAGGAATTGGCAGTACTCAGAAGAGCTACTGCTCCAAAAAGCTGAGTTCTTGAGGTGATCCCTTTTCCAACAGGACACAATACAACCAACAGCATTTCCAGTTTTAATCCATGTTAAACAGTAATATATCTCACAGCTATGTTTATATAACATGTAACAGAAAACATGGGAAAGTGTGCATTGGGAAAGCATCCCAAAAATGCCTATGACTTCATACCCGTCTGCCAAAAGAAGTCCACTTATACTGTGGCAAAAGGTTGTTTATGTTCTTCTACAGAATACCTTTACCCTAGTAGTAGTAGTCCACTGAAGCAGTAAAGTCCACTGAACCCTACCTAGAAAGGCCAGAATCTATGAAGAATTTTCAAACCTTTATCTTTGAGGCTGGTCATAGAAACAGCAAAATGGAAAAACATTTCCTGCTTTTGACAAGCATATGTCAACACTTCACTTAAAGCAGAGCAACAGTGAGAGGGATGCAGAGTCTCAGCTTCAGCTGCAGTGCAGATCAGATCACATTCACTCTGCGAACCGTACGTCTTACAAACGAGCATGAATGCCAACAGCTGAATTGAAATGAACAATGCTCATGATCAGGAACTGAAATCACCTGGAAATGTCAGGTATGAAGCAAGCCTTCAGGCAATTTTTATGGAAACTCCAGTCATACAGGAAGTAAAAGCTTGTCCAAAATTTGTAACAGAAACTCCAGTAAAATTTAATACAGTGAGTAAAGGTATTTTTGAAATTATATCAAAGAATAAAATCATGCTTATTTGTAACATGGCTTCTGATTTGCCTTTTATAAGTATGTACACTTATAAAATACATGTATTATATGTACTCCTAAATATGTAGGAGTAAAATCCTACATATTACAGTCTGCTATAGTTCAGGTTTTGTTTCATTATTTTTCATTATATTTCATTCTTTTGTTTCATTATTATTCCTAGATATGTATGTGGACACTGATATAGTAAGTTGGTAACACAGAGTAAAAAGGTGGCACCTGAAAATGAGGCTCCTTGAGTATTCCAACCAATTCTGCAACATTTTCATCCTTATTTACTAAGGGACTGATGTCTTCAAGAATTTCATTCACCAGCTCCAGGTTGTTGTCACTGACAGCCTCAAGTTTAGAATCTTCCAGTCGCTCGTGAGCCTGTAAGATTAAATACATGAGACTATAATGTAAATAAGTTCCAAGTGGTTCAGATTTATCAACTTCTCAAGTAATTTCTCAGTGCAATCTTCAGCAGAAAGGCCAGAAAAATTATACATAGGATAACCTGATTTAACTGCTGAAGGATTTTGCATGCTCAACTACAGGACCAAACAAACTTTATAAGCAGCACATACCAGCAAGCCTTGTAAGTCCTTCTCTATGCTATACACACACCAATCACTCTATCAAGAGTACAGCACCTCAGGACCTTTCCAGCTTTGGAATCCTGGACAAGTACACCTTCTAGAAGAAGGGCAAAAAAGAAGCTATGGGATCTTTTCAGAGTCTGCAAGAAAACCATTTACCTCAGACTCCTCCCATTCAAACACCCTTTGAACAGCATATTCTACACAAAAATCTGCCTAACTGAAGGAAATGCAAAGGCAGCTAGCAGTATCCTGGGCTGCACTGAAGTGTTACTAGAAGACTGAGTGGTACTCAGCACTAGTGAGGCCACACTTGAAACACTCTGGACATTCTAGAAAGAGCTCAGTGAAGGGCCACAATTATGATGAAGGGTCTGGAGCACCTCACATTTGAGGAAAGGCTGATCAAGCTGGGACTGCTCTGCCTGGAAAAGAGAAGGCTCAGGGCCGTTGAAGTCTCATCAACGTGTATTAAAGGTATACTATGCAAAGAGGACAGAGAGCCTGTTTCCAGTTGTGACGGGTGACAGGACAGCAGGCACTGGGCATAAAATGAAACTCAGGAAGCTCTGCCTGAACATCTCAACACTATTTCCAGTGTGATGGAGCACTGGCACAGGTTGCCCAGAGAATATGGGAGTTTTCTTCCTTGAGGTACTCAAAAGCTGTCTGGATGTGGCCCTGGGCAACCATCTCCAGGTGGCCCTGCCTGAGTAGGAAGACTTGGACTAGATGCCCTCCAGAGGTCCTTTGCAGCCTCAGCCATCCTGTGATTCTTTGATAACATTTCATCTATTTCTAGAGCTGTTCCTACAGACATAATCCTTTCCTGAACTCTGCAGATACTGAAATTCATTGAAAGGTAGGTGCTTTGAGCAGGAAGAGAAGCATCTCTGAATGCTTCACTTATTTATTACAGACAGTGCTCTATCATAAAATTAGGGAGTAAGAGGAGGCAGAAATAACTCAGATTCTCAATTATAAGTTATTTTCAACACTGTAGAAACAAGAAATTTACAAAGGAGCAATTACTTTGGCATATAAAAAACAAATACATAATAGTTGTAATTTAGAATCATATATATATATATACTTCCCATAGATAAAATTTGAAGGTATGCAAGCACTTCTGCTCTCTTTTATTGTCTGCTTTAAAACAGACAATAAAATAAAATTTTGCTAAAAGCAGAAAACTTTGCTTCCTGAAATCATCTGAGTATTAAATTGTACTTCATATCTATAAAATGCTGTTTTTGCAGGCCTGATGACCAAACTCTGGAAAGGTTAACTTAACATAAAGGCATTTCAAACATTCTCTAACACCAACACACACAAACCAAACGACTGTGATTACAAAGATAGAGGAAGCTCAGCACCTACACACATTGTCCTTTATAAGGGAATGCTATTTTGTACAGAATACATACAGTAAACAATATCCTTCTTTTACAGCAAGTAAAAACACAAATCTAGTGATTTTTAAACACAACCAATAGCAAAACCTTTATAAGATTAGAGAATATGGGTTGCCTTTTTTCTCACTCATTATTTTCAAAAAAACACCACTAACACTGAGTGATATAATCTAAATACAAATATACTCACCCTTCACTCCAAAATCAAGACCATGTATATACTAGGGAACATTAATTTTTACTAGTGAACAATCTCTGATCCTGTAATATGTTAAGGAGTAACAGGATACAGAATGGTATGAATAAAAAAACAAAAAAAAACCAAACGAGTAGGAATACCTAACTTGGACATTGCAATTTTTTTTTTTCCATTTCAATTGAACATTTCAGAAACATTAATACTGAATTGAGCCTTTCTGTGCATTCAGTATTTATCATACCTGACAAATGTTCAAATAGGCTTTTAGGTAAGGCTTTTACCTACAACAATCTGACATCTTAAATACTGGAATAAACACTTAACGATTATTCCCAAGGTGTTTCCTTGGCCTGGGCTGGGCGTTCACTTGGTCTGCAGTAGGCTATGCTACAATGCTGAAAGCAATAGTGTGAGGGCAGAAAGAAGATAATGTTTTGTGGTTTGAAAGAATAGTTAACAATCCAGGAGAAGAGAATTTTGACATCATAGTTCAGTAGCAAAACTGAGGAGAATTCATGTTTTTTCTAAGTTCAACAACTGTTTTCCAAAAATCATATTAATTCTAAAGACTAGTTAGGATTGAACACAAACATCAGCACAGGAAAGATATGGAGTTGGGGTTGTTAAGTCTGGAAAAGAGAAGACTCTGGGAAGATCATATAGCAGTCTTTCAATACTTAAAGGGGGCTCACAAGAAAGATGGGAACAAACTTTTAGTAGGGCTTTTAGCAATAGGATTGGGCATAATGATTTTAAACGAGAAGAGGGTAGACTGAGACTGGATATAAAGAAGTTGTTTTAGGATGTGTGTAGTAAAACACTGCAAAAGGTTGCCCAGAAAGGCTGTAGATGCTCCATCCCTGGAAAAAATCAAGGTCAGGCTGGATGAGGCTGAGCAACCTCATCCAGCTGAAGACGTCCCTGCTCATTGCAAGGGGGTGAGACAAGGTGGCCTTTAAAGGCCACTTCCAACCAAAACTACTCTATGATTCTATAAATATCAGCGACAAGAAAAAAACATTTTACAATGGTAACAGTTAGTTCTCCTTTCCTCTACTACCTACTGAAAAGTGGAAAGGTTCAGTGAAAGAATCCTATCCCAAAAAATATGTCATTTCTACCTTATTGCCTTTAATCCATAAAGGAAACGTATGAAATTAATGTAACCCAGTTTTAAAAGATCAGCCACACCACACAGAAAAATACTATAAACTAACTACTATGCTTATTGTTTGCCTTCATTTATTTAAGGACCAAAATAAAAAAAAAATAAGTTTGTATAGCTTGTGGCACATTTCCCCAAGTTTTTTATTGCCCTTTCTGGTGTACTCTACATAATGATTAGTCTTAATAATTGGCTAATAAAGGCAAACGAAAAAGCTTTTGCATTTCTGGTCTGCTTTGCAATGATTCTGCTTAAATAATGTAACCATCTCAGAGAACTGCTAATTCTGGTAAAACCAGCTCTTCTAATAGGAAAACAAGTTTATGTACTTTTAGGGACAAATCAATATATATGTGAATTACACATGCTTCACCAAATGTGTTTTGATCTTATCCTTATTTAGCACTGCTGGTTAAGACTGAGGATATTTCCAAAATAATTACGAAGAAAATATGAGTGCAGTCACACCATATGAACACAATTAAAACCTTTAAGCATTCTTTAAGCATGTGTACAGTTAAGAATCTGTTTCCATTACAAGCACTTTTTTTACATCTGCTAGCCATTAAATTCCACCTAATTGTTATTGGCCAATAAAGTAGAAATTCTTGATATGAAAAAAAAACTTTGCAATGAACATTTTCTACATGATAAATATTAAAGATGACCTACACAGCAGATACTTAAGTTGTTTCCATTGTCAGTAAAAAAATGCTTTTACTTACTCTAGTAAATTTAGTACACAAATCTTTCCCTCTGCAGTCATCTCAGCAGCAGAGAAGATACTTCCATTACTTCTATTACTGTGCAATGTCTTCAGCTTAAAACCAATTTTTTGAACAGCTAAACAGAAGTAAATTCTTCTATGAATTCTCATGAGAAGTTTTCCTTTCCATATTTTTATACTGAACAAAATCCCAGGCCAACAATCCTTTAGCTTTACAGAGGATTTCAGATCTGCCCAGAGGGCACTGCTTTCACATGTCTATTCCTATTAAAGAGACAGCTGTATTTAAGTTAACTGGGTTTTCCTCATGAAAGGAGGAAATCTTACTTTTTATGAACTAAGATTAAGAACGAATATAAGTGATGTACAATATCTGAATGTATTTCCTACTAGTAAGACCAACTACATTTTAATTACAGAGTCCAAAGATTTTTTTTGCAAATATCACCTTACATATTTATAATTGATTGCTACCACCCATACATTAAAGATTCCTGTAACCCAAGGACAAAAACTTAAGATAATCCATGTTTTAGAGAGATGACAATCAAAGGTAAAAGCATTAGTCTGAGATCCAGGAAAGGGCATGGAGAAAATATTTTTCTGGCATATCAAAGCAGTTTTGAGGTAAAGATGAAAAGAAAACTTTTTTAAGCCATGGATAATGAAGGTGACTGCTCCCACTTTTCATCTCTGGCAAAAACACTACAAGTCAGAAGGCATATGGGTTTTGCACACAACAGTGGTTACAAGACTACATTAAAATCAACTGCTTCTAATTTCAAATATTATGATTTTTTCTTCATAAATAATGTAACCACATTATTTCTGTAGTCTCTGAATTTTTCATCTTCCTCTAGATTTTTCTACATAACAACCAGCATGCACAGAAATTACACTATACCAACTCTTCACCTTCAAGCTGGCCTTCAAGTCTTTTAATAACATGTACCAACAATGTGTTCTTGATACCTCAATCCACACTCGGTGTTCACACAATAATGCAAGAGTTAAAACATTCTACTCAAAGCAGCAAATTTAAATACCTTAGCAAGTGATCTTACGATAGGGTTTTCCATAATTCCTTTAAGAAATATCAGGTCTATTTCTTCAGCGCCTGTCGATGTTGGCAGATCAGTAAGGTTGTCTAAGACCTGCTGCATGGCTGCTGACAAAACAAAAACAAAAAGTAAATACTGACCAAAACAAGCTTCCATAAGGAGCAAAAGCTCTGGGAAACACCACAACATTAACTTTAAAGATACTAAGCAGTCAAATACATCTACTGAGAGCAAGGGGACAGAACAGAAAAAGTACTTTTTGTGTGCGTGTGTCTGATAAATGGAATAGAGGTTGTATCCAATTGAATCCAGGCCCAGCACATTCCTTCCAAGATTTGCTACTAAGCATTGAAAAAACAAACAAGTATAAACTATGTATAAGGTATGCATAATCTTCCAAATACAATAAAAGCAACTCATTCAGTACTCTTTTCATTTCATCTTTTTCAGGAGACGTTTCCAGCCCTCATACATACAGCAACCCACAAGTTTTACAGTGCTTGTAGAGGCAGATTCACTGTTTTAAAAATAAACACATAATTCCAAAACATTTTTTTTAAACCAAAAATTTTCTTCCAAGACAGCTCTTAATGTGGGGAGCAGTCCTTTACAGCCATTCCTGACCCACTGCACTCTGGCGCACATGGTAACACTGACCTGGTCCCATAACACACTGCAATGGGAAGTACATCCTATAAAGAGAAAGGCACCATGCCTGCCCAGTACCCTCAGACTTGCTGAGAGAGAACTGCTCTTGGCTGAGAGTGAGCAATGCTGCCCAAGGAAATGTCAGAAAATGCCACCATCCTATCTGTCTGGTCCTCTGAAGTCATCGAGGTGAATTAAGAGAATTTGTTCTCGTTCTTAACTTTATTCTTTCAAGCTCCTGCCAAGTTAAATATGCACGCTCAAATAGACACACATAGGTGTACTAACAGAATCTCCTGTTGAGATCTCCGACAAGCTCAGAAGCCTTGGAATAACCACTGTGTTCTGCAATGCTCTGCATGTTGCAGAGTAGTATATATCAAGAGAATTAGAAAAGCCTATATGACCCTTCTCCCACACAGGAATTTACCCTTAACTTTCCTCACTGCTTTATAATGAAAGCTATTATGAAACTGCACAGTAACAGAACAGACTGCATTTCTCAACACCTACTTTCTGATTCCAATTCTTCCTAGAAAATTCCATCTGAAGAAAAAACTTTCTGGCCATTCTTTCTGTTAAGTGGAACTGACTTTCCAACAAGCAAATCAACTCATGTGCCACATTTTAACTACAGCAGTGCATGTCAAAAGCCCTGCATTATTTTAAATGTTTTAACCACACTTATTGTTTCAAAAAAAGTGAATTTTCTGTGAAACCATGAGTAGGAGGGAAAATGACACTTTATGCTTTCAGATTTTGAAGCAGCATTATTTCTACCTTGTAACAAAGTCCTGTCAGCAATCACACATTACATAAAGCCACAAAATTACCGTATAAACAGTCCACAACTTCCCCAGACTAGGTATGTCCTGTATCCTGACTAGTCCAGCTGCAGATGCAACTGCCTTCTTTCACATTTTCTCAATTCCCAGCTTCAGACTCGTGACTTTTAATGCAGTCATGCAAGCTGTAATATCTGCAGAAGCAGGCAGATGTTTCTGGCCAATTTACGTCATAGGTGCTGCATAATAATGCAAGTGTTAGAATAATAAGCTTTCTTTACATTTTTAACAGTTATGTAAATTCTTTTCAAGGGATTTCAGGTTAGCACTTTTTCTACAATAAATAATCAGAGAAAATGTAAAGCTTCCTTGAAGTCAAAGTATGTACCTCAACTACCAGCTGCAATTCCAGCACTTGATGATGACAAAAACATCTATAATAAACACATTCTTCATATTATCTCCATGATAATATCCTGTTTCTTACTTAAGCCTTTCAGAATTCTTAGATCAAATTAAAAAAATATAGTCCCTTACATAAAAACTTTATCATCAACAAGAAAATGTTAAGAGCAATGTTAAGCTTCAGAAAAATGTCTTCATGCAAGTAGGGTGTTTTTAACATAAAGGTTTGATAAAGGTTTGACAAACATCTAGCATCAGAACTACTTAAGTATATTTCAGTACTCTTAGAAAACAGCAACCAGCTTTATCAACATGCAGAGTTCAAAAAATTCACAAAGGCAGACTTGCATTCAGATCATCAAAACCAAAAACAGTTCTCAGAAACAGCTTCCCATAGTTGTGTTTTGGTTGTCTTGTCTCACGGCACAGCCATCATGGCAAGAGTTTTTTAGCTATAAACAGTGTTAACTCAATATTTAGAAAGCAAACCAAAAAGGCAGGATAAGGCACCTTTACTCATCCTGTATTGTTTGTTTGAACACAATACGAGGTTCAATATCACCTCAGCGTAGATAGTTCCCCATCTTAAAGGGAAGATCTTTATAAGTAGTTGAATAAAAAAATATCTTTAAGTACCCCTTTATTTTAATCAGTTACAATGTTAAGCAAAAAAAACTTTAGCGTGAGAGAAAGGTTAAGGTTCAACAGTCTTTGCACCAGTTACCTGGCACATGGAAGGCAGAGGAACATTTATATGCTTCACCATGTTCCACTGCTTTACACTCACCTGGCAAAAAATTCAGAATATGATCAAATGTAATTTGCCAAAAAATCATCAAGAGCATATTCCAACAGGAATGCCTGGTGGTTTATTTAAAAAGAAGAGATCACAAAAACATGGGTGATTTTTTTGATGGACTAGACAAAGCATTTTAATCTCAGTGTTTAATGTGCATTATACAAGTTATGGGCCATTTTCAATTACAGTTCCTGTTTAATGTGAAAATCTGGTATTTGCTCACATGTGAAAACAGCTTTGAAAGTCTAAGCAACATACTGACTATGTATGCCTTAGATATTCACACATGTACTTTCAAATAGTTTGATTTATCTAAAGACTAAGGGCAGAGGTGGGAGGAGGCGAAGACACTCTGGGAAATGTATTATGGAACTTCTTCTTCTGTATCTATTCAAGAGGCTTTTGCTTATTCATTTCTAGGGGAAGAAATATTCTATTAGACAACAAGCAACAGGAGATACTTTGTTTCCAGGCTTAATTATAATGATCTTTCAGAATAATGTAGATACACATGGAATTTCAAGTAGCACTCTTTTAAACAATTTCACTTTTTTCTTTCCAGGGGTAAAGCCACCTTAGCACTTTTAGAATAGTATCTTATCTTATTCCTGAGCAGCAGGAATGAAAGCTGAAGATGAAAGTACTTATGTAGGAAAGTTTTACTTAAAAGATCAGATCCTACCAAGCAAGAAACAGATGGAACTGAGGAGTTTTGAGACTACCAAATCTAAATATCCCATCAAAAATTGCCTTTTGAGCCGCATATCTCTTTTGTGATGAATCTGCCCTTGAAATGTTGATAGAAGTTACTCACTGGGGGGTAGAAAGCCCTGTAGAACTTACATTTAAGTCAGGCATATTGAAGAACTAAGGGCTACACGAACAAACTGCATAAACCAGGTTGTCAGAAGTGTTCCTTATTGTTGGGTACTCTGGCGTACAACAAAAAGGAAATGCGTACTTTTCCTTCAGTGGAAAATAATTGGGTCTCATTGGGTCTCTCTTCCCTCTCTTGTCCCATCTTTCACAGGAAAATAATAAGAACGTACTGACTTTGAGAGATCAACCATTCACCTCCCTCTCTCTCTGAAGACGAGCCTATTTCTATATTCAAAGACCCATCTGGGGAAAACGCTAAACTCTTATCACAACACGTAAGGATTTGCTTTTCTGAGGACACCATGAGATAGGCATGGCTGACTACAATGGTTAACAAAACCACGTAGGAACACACATAATACAAGAAACACACTGACAACAGCCTCCAGACACACCAGGGGGAACCAGGTAGCAGAAACAGACTCTCACTTGAGGCAAGGTGCTGAAATAAAGGGATTCTTAGGAAAGAGTGACAACAGAACTGAGTCTGAGCTGGGAATCCTAAGAGAAAATGAGATTACAACAGGCCTCTCTTCACTCCAGCCCCCGGCTTTCGTGACAGGGAATGCACACAGAATTAGTTTCCACAGTCAATTTTCAAAGAACATCTTCATAACCGCAGCAAGTTTAAAGCCTCAAGCAAGACTCAGCAGGAACATACTGGTGCACGGTGTACATGCACTGAACAATTTATTCCTACTATACATATGACCCCACGTTCAGGGAAACTAGTTTGTCATTTGAACCCCGTTTCAAAAAGTGAAAAGGGGTAAAGAAATGTTAATTGATCTCTGTGGCAAACAGCACGCATACTGAGGTGTGGGAATACAGAAACCCCACTTCCTAATGCAAAATTTACTAACCAGAATTAAATCCTTCTAATTCCCGCAGAGTACTTCAGACAACCAAAGGATGTTTCAAAGGTTTAATCTACACACCATACCTTACAATAGTAAGTTCAGATCAAACAGACGTAAAAGATACCCTGAAAAGAACTCTTTTCTTCTTGTAATTGTAAGAAAAAATCAGGTTTTTGCCATGCTCTCAGCTGTGATTCTTCTACCAAATTTGATTTTTATTCTTTCTTTCAGTGCCTAATTCTTGTCTACATTAATTCTACATAGAGGAAAGAGGAAGCATACATTTAAATAAATTTTTCAGATTTTCAGACAGAAGACAAATGTGTCACTCACTGGGGAAAATTAAAGCTTTTCAGAGTGAATACCTTGCACAGATTTTTTTAGCTCAGTTTCATTTTATTAGTCTCCAAGCTTACAAAATAACAGGAATGAAAAGAAAATGATGTATAATATATTTAAATAAACATGCATATTTATTTCCACATGGCCTACTCATCTGGCTAGGAAGTTATAATAAATACCTCAAGGACTACTGGAGATGCAGGTACTCCACACAAAGTCTAAAAAGTTAGATTAAAATCTTGTCACATACATAAACTTCAGAAATAATTTCTTGTGTGATTTAAAACCTTTTCAAGAGGGATATATTAAATTTTCGCAAGACACACAATAAGCTCACACAAAAGAAGATTAATTTGTAACCTCAACAGCCCTTAACCAACGAGTTCAAAACTCATTACAGAGTTTTACACAGTTACAGCTACAGTTTTACAAAGTTACAACTCTGTAACTTTTTTCCATTTGTGTTTAAGGTTTTTAACTTAAAAGGCAAAGGAAAAAGAAAGTTACTGTTATTTTGTGTTGGCCACTTCTCTCCCCAGTCACAAATTACAGCTTTTTTGGCAGTCTAGAACAGAGAAAAGGAGTACCTATGAACCACTTAACATTCTGAGAATATTTCACAAGTTCATTCACAAACAGGCTATTTACCAATGAACGACTGGCAAAGCTGTCTTACTACCGCTAGAGTAAGTTTCAGAAGCCGTATTTTTAGCTGAAAGTCTCTGGGGAAGTGCTATGCACTGAGCACACACAACTTTATGTCTGTGTTTTCACAGCAGCATGCACTGAGCAGGATCACTCTCAGCAAGAGCTCCAGAGTGCTGGAGCTCTGCAGTTCAGCCCCGTGCTCCTCTACAAATCAGATACCTACTCCTCACTCAGGGCTGACTGCAGCAGGGTGCAATGGCTCTCGGGCCTTTAAACACCCGCCCACACACTCTGCACCTCCTATTTGACAGACACGGCCAAGCAGGGAGTGCTGGGCCAGCCCACCTTAACTCAGACATTCCTGGGCAGCATTCCATTGTAACATCACACAGACACCTTTTCTAAACCCTTCCTCCAGCACTAAACACAGCAGATCTCCTCTAAAAAGACAGTAAGATTGATTAATGAAGAAAACTGTTGTCTGCAGCATGAACCCTTTACTGACTGCAGAATCACATATAGCAATGAATTTTTAAAGGAAGAAGGAAAAGTCTAATTGATAAGAATGAATGTTCCTCTGGATATTCAAATTCTGCCCACTGAATTTCTGTACATTGAAAAGAAATAACCTAAGTGCTTAGAAAAGTTTATTATTTTTTTTTATTTCATTTTCTCCAAGTCTACTGGCAAGTCAAGATGGAGCTATTTTAACGTAACTATAAATAGAAGCTCAAGCAATCCCTACCCTTATCAAACCTGGCTCAACTATATCTTTCATGCCCATTTTTCATGGCTGAAGGTCACAAAAGCTACAGGGAAGAGCCAACAACCCTTTCCCAGCTTGAACACTGCAGACATCCTTCTTTCAGCTGCAAAGTTTGTCTAAAAAAAGACGAATCACAAATTTTCTGACGAACAGATGGACCTCACAGCTGCATCTTTTGGGGAAAAAAAAAGAAAAAAAAAAGAGCACTATTTAAAAGTTATCTCAGCAAAGATAAAAAGGGAACAAAAAATCAAAACTCCCAAACCAGCAGAATCAAAACGTTTAGTCTTATTTAAATACATATATCATGACCAACAACAAGATATTCAGGACAGATACACTAAAATCTAATATTATGGAAATTATGTCAGACTTCTCTTTCTTCAAGGATTCCCAAGAAAAATATTTCATAAACTACAAAGGCAATTAACTTAACTTGATGCTCACTAAGCTTAATGCTTTGAAGACAAGCCTTTATAAGTGTTAGGTATTACCGAGTTTTCTGCCCTTTTTTAATTAGAGGAAGAATGATGCAAGTTTCAGGCACAGAAATTATTAACTGAGGAAGGACATACATGCACACAGCAGACAAGTATACAGAAAAAAAATCTTCAAGAACCACACAGCACAAACCAGAGCATGTACAAGTAAGTCAATTAGAAGGTTTTTAAAAGGCTGAATTTTTTGAATTTTTTTTGTGTTTTTACTTTTTAGCTATGGATATTAGGAAAGTATACATTGATGTCACATAAAGACTACTGTACTTTAAATGAATACTAGGACATGTCCCAGAAGAAACGTAAATTTTGGTGAATAAAGGCTGTACTACCCTAAGTTCATCAACTACTTCAGTAGTTCAGGTACTACAGAATATACTAAAACAGATTTTTAAATGAAGGCAAAACTTTCAGAGAAAAAGCATTCTAAAACACTACTTTGTACTCAAAAGTTATATCAGAAATTCAACACCGTTTCAGAACGCATCCTGCATGCCACTCAAGTTATACAACAGGCTGAGCTTATTGCAAGCCTCCATCATTCCCTCTGGTATTTTGCCAACAGTGGCTGGATGAAGGAACTTGCATTCTCTGCAGTAGCTCTGCCAGTTTTTATGAATTCGAAAATGCCAGCAAAAGAGATGCAACAACCTAAGTACAGCTTTTGAAGCATTGCGTTCTCTAACGTGCACTCTTCCAAATGAATCAAAGCTCTGTATCTGCATTTCTGCCACTGGATTCAGTATTATTTACCTGTTGCAGTACGACAGACCCTGAAGAAAGCAGGACTGAAAAAATGCTAACATAAGTAAAGACAACAGTTATATGGCACAGGAAGAAGTTATGTGTAACAAAGAAACAAACTCAAACAAATGTAAAAATCAGTTTACTGTACCATTTTTCTTGGCAAAACACTTGAGAGGAAGCCAAGCAGAACCATCTATAGTTTTATCCCATTCACAAATTCAGCCTAAGGGCAGCTGGAAATCAATTAAGATTTCTTTCTCAATTAGATCTCTTCTTCACACAAGTAAATAATTAGACCTGAAGAGAAAATAATGAACACCCTTCCAAAGGGAAGACAGACTTCCACTCCAAGAACATTGCCTTCATCTTGTTTCTCGTCTCCTGTCAACACTATCATAGTGGATAAGGCAAGCTGCATTTTGCACTCAACTTCTGAGATCAGGCACCCCCTGCAGCAACTGGTTCAAGCTCGGCCATCAGCATCTTTTTTCAACCATTTACACTTTCATCTAGGAACACTGAATAGGCATTTTCTCAAAGAAAGCTAAAATTCACAAGAATTGTAAAGTATTCTACTGTCAGTACAAATGTCATGGTTCAGAACACTAATTATAGACCAGTTCTGTAGCGTGGTTTGTGCACGTCTGCAAAAAAGACAAGGTACTTTAAATAAACAAAATTAGATAACTCCACTGTGTAGCAAAAACAACACTCTACCTCCAGAGACCCATGATGAATCTGATTACCAGAGATGATGTTAGTTCCAATGCAGTTTGCATCTCAGGGATGTCTGCATCCTTGTGTTTGAAGGCACCAGATCACTCAACAGCGTATCAGGAGGATATCACTAAAAATAATCCACACTTCAGTTACCTGGACATTTCCTTAATCTTGGCTAATAGGAAATCTAAATAAAACAATTCTTTCTAGTCCTTGTTCTTAATCAATTTTTTTTTACATGTGGCAAACAATGTCTCAGTTTTCATTGCTCTAAAGAGGGCAATTTTTTGCGCTTCAGAAAGCTTCTCCTCTCCTGTATCAACTGGGAAACAAGCAAGCCAGGCATAACTGCCCTGTACCTCTTCCAGTCTGTACCTTTTTTCAATATAGACAGTCAGAAGTATGGAAAATATGTAAGACAAGAGTCTCATGAGTGCCTTGGATGACACCATTAATACTTCCCTCTCTAGTGATACAGAGAGATAATGAGATCTATTTTGCCCTTCTTAGAGTTACGTCATGCTGTCAGCTCAATCTACTGGTCTGTCACAAAACAGTACAAAGGATCACTTTAAACTTCACTCTCCTCCAAAGTTAAAAACTAACTGAACAAAATGTCCCCTTTCTTCAATGAAAACACCACATGTATACTCTGTCTCACTGCTATTACTCTAGGTTTCAAATTGGTTTCTGGCACTTCGTTTTTTGTCCTCTTTTGCTTTAGTGAAAATTAGACAAGGAAATGCATATCATCCAGAATATCACATATCATCCAGATACTACTGTTGCTTTTAAATACCTTTTACAGCTTCAAGTAGGAGACACTGAGGAATTCTAACAATTAAGAATTTTATGATGAAGAGTGTTGATATCAAGTGAAATAATGCTGTATCATAATACATTCTCAGAGTTATTTTATAACAGCAGAATGCATTTTTTAAATGAAAGCATCCAAACTCAGCACTTTCAAAATGTGATTGCTCCATTATGATGCAGGTACTTAAAAAAATACCCCTCTGTCCTTTTAACTATCACACCCATACGTTAACATTTCATGCACACACTGTTTCAGGCCTATGCTACTATGAAGTATTTATTGAATTATCCCTTCCAAGCTAAAACACTGGAGTATTTAAATTAGAGCTGTACCAGTGCAGGCCTAAAAATATTTTTGAGGTTCCACTATGGATGCTACCCAAGCATTTGAAAATCGCTCAGCAAAATTATATGCAGAAAACAGAAATGCAAGACAGTTATTTGGAGCACAAAATAAGTTAAAGCGCTTTAGAAAATATTTAGATAATGTCAATGTATTCTTTAATAAAAAAGGAAACAGATATTTAATTATACTATTATTATATCTAGCCCATTTCTTTAAAGAAAGGAAAAGACCCACCATGAAACATTTCCATAGGGAAGTGTTCAGTTAATTCAGAGTCTACTTAATTTCACTCAATTTTCTACTGCATCCCAGCCTGAAGGCAAAAAATTTAGGACAGGGGTGAATCTGCAAAATTTATAACATTTAAATGAAATTATCTCTGTCCCAGGATCTGTTTTCAATTTATACGATCACCTAGTACATTTTCCAAAAATTTCACTTGAAGTTCATCCCTAAACTCTAATGCTCCCACTTCCACTAAACTAATCTCTCTCATGCATACACCCCCATTTCTGCCCAAACAAACTTATTAGGAAGCAGTAAAAGCAATTCCCTAAATTAATGATGTTCTAGTTCAGGGTGACTTGCAACAGGAAAACAAAAAAACATTTACCTCACTACCTTTGTCATATGACACAGTTCTTGCTTATTTTAAGGACACAGCTAAAGCTTTATCCACAAAGAAAATTTCCAAAACACAGTTGGAATGTTAATAGTGATGTAGAGGATAGAAAATGGCTTTTTCAAATTTGTTTGCCAAATAACATGGCTTATGTTTCTAAATAGTGAAAAGTACCACATAAAACCTTTGTGTTTTAATAAAGAAATGGAAAAATATGGCATGTTAAAGGCTTACTTGACCTTCAGGAATGCTCAAAATACATCTCTGTCACTTCCCTAGTGAAGAGACTCCATTCTAAACCTTTCTTCCAATTCAATGCAGTCAAGATTTACACAATTGCCTATTCATTACCCTCAACAGTTATGTTCCTTTAGTCCTTTGAAGAGTATGTTCAAGAACCCTGGAAAAGGAATAAAAAGATCAGCATGACACTTGTATTTTGAAGGGAGCTGAAAAACTTTACAGAGTAAATAACACTGCTCTTAGTCATGTGTTTTACCTCCTGGACTACCTCCCCACATTATGTTATCAGGATTTATTCATGATTGCAAATGTTTAATGAAAAGGGGGAAATCTAATTTCAATTTAAGAATATATAGGCACAATAACATCAGGAAAAAATTACTTCTAGTGGTCTTGGGGCAGCTTGGATTATTAAGAACTACATGTTTTTAAGGAAACTACCACTTCAAATGCTATCTTCAAATGTTTGCCACCTTCACTTTAAAGTCAATTTCCCAGTAAGTGCTGTAAACCCTGAATGACAGTGTTCTGTGTTGTATAAGGTGGACACAGGCAGTGAAACAGCAAGGGTATCTTCAAAACTGTATGTGATGCATACTGACATGTTTGAAATTTTCTACTCCATTTCCTCACAATACAGAGTTTGGTTTCATCAAGTTTTGCTAAGAACTTCTGCATTTTCAGTCATGCACCCCATCACTCGAACTGAAGTGAAACCAGAGAGCTTTTAAGTAAATTTTCCACATTTTTCAGGTCAAATATTTTGGGGTTTTTTGTTGTTGCTTGTTTGGGGCTTTAGTTGGGTTTTGGTTGATGGGTTTTTTGTGTGGTTTTTTGTTTTTTTTTTAAAAGAAGCACTGGCAAATGCAAAGACAGATGAACTTTTCTTCTTGAACACCACTGTAAAACTCAGTGAAGAATAATATCTGTCAAGGCTTTTCATCATTTTCTGAGACAGGCAAATTGCTGTAAATCTGAAAACAGTGATGTTTGAAACTCCAACTTTTACTGATATGACATCATTTCTTTTATAACGTTTTCTCCTGTAAAAATAAGACCATGATGGAACCTGGCTTTTTGACTGCATTGGAGCCATGAGAAAGCCTACAGAGTGACAAAAAAAAAGTTGTAAGATAATGTCTTTCTTGACTTCAATTGCTGTTTCTTAAAAGCAGTTCATACACATCCTCACACACTAACTCTTCAAACCTAGTTATGCTGGAACAAAAGCCACATAATCTTAGGTTCCACTCAAGTCCTTTGTTCTCTTGTTTCTCACACTGCTTAGGGGTCTCAGAGAAAGGGGTGACAGGAGAGAGAGAGGAGAGAGAGAGGAGAGAGAGAGGAGGAGAGAGGAGAGAGAGAGGAGGAGAGAGGAGAGAGAGAGGAGGAGAGAGGAGGAGAGAGGAGGAGAGAGGAGGAGAGAGGAGGAGAGAGGAGGAGAGAGGAGGAGAGAGGAGGAGAGAGGAGGAGAGAGGAGGAGAGAGGAGGAGAGAGGAGGAGAGAGGAGGAGAGAGGAGGAGAGAGGAGGAGAGAGGAGGAGAGAGGAGGAGAGAGGAGGAGAGAGGAGGAGAGAGGAGGAGAGAGGAGGAGAGAGGGAGGAGGAGAGGGAGGAGAGAGGGAGGAGAGAGGGAGGAGAGAGAGAGGAGAGAGAGAGGGGAGAGAGAGGGGAGAGAGAGGGGAGAGAGAGGGGAGAGAGAGGGGAGAGAGAGAGAGACGAGAGAGAGACGAGAGAGAGACGAGAGAGAGACGAGAGAGAGACGAGAGAGAGACGAGAGAGAGACGAGAGAGAGACGAGAGAGAGACGAGAGAGAGACGAGAGAGAGACGAGAGAGAGACGAGAGAGAGACGAGAGAGAGACGAGAGAGAGACGAGAGAGAGACGAGAGAGAGACGAGAGAGAGACGAGAGAGAGACGAGAGAGACGAGAGAGAGACGAGAGAGAGACGAGAGAGAGACGAGAGAGAGACGAGAGAGAGACGAGAGAGAGACGAGAGAGAGACGAGAGAGAGAGACGAGAGAGAGACGAGAGAGAGACGAGAGAGAGAGACGAGAGAGAGAGAGAGGAGGAAAGAGGAGGAGAGGAGGAAACTAGAACAACCCTTGTTGGATTTTGACTATAAGACCTCTCAGATCTGCACAAATTCTAAGGCCCAGCTACCTGGATATCAGTAGCCAGAACCACTTCTAATGCCATCCACAGAATCCTCCACAGAGGATTCCAGAAACAGCCTTGTGAATTCCCCCCATGTACAATCAGAAATGGTAGGTTAGGGATCATGAGTCTATGTCCCCAGCCTTGGAATTTCACTGCAATAGATAAATAATAATCCCATGTTTCAGCTTTTCCCCAGTAAGGTTTTATGAAGTCCAGGTCCTGATCTGGAAAAGAGTAATTGCTTTGCCAACCAATTTGCCAATCAATGTGGCAGTTGAGAGGACTGTCTCATCACACCAAATGAGCTTTCAGAGCAGTCAGTTCCATCCATGGTTGCTTCTGCTTATCTTACTCCCCTGAATTCCTCTTTCCCTGAAGAGTATTGGGCCTGAGAACAATATAGAAAGAAAGCAATGTAACCTCCTATGGATAAATTGGTTCTTTGGACACAGCTAGTTTTAAGATTGTGGAATAATTTAACATTAAATTACCTTCAAGTTCCCAAGAAAACTTGAAAGGGCAAAGATGTCTATTTCCATAACTTTCTGGGTGTTACAAGGTCAAAACTACATTGTTGCCAGTACTTATGAATGTCATTAAAAAAAAAAAAAAAAAAGTCCTATCTCAGCTGACACGTTATATAGCACAAAAGGTAGTAAGAAATAGATGGAGTAGTCACTGTCTCCTACAAACTTGACACTGAAGTTAAATGGCCCCATTCTTCCTCAGGATTTTGAAAGGTCTGAAACAGAACATAGTCTAGGAATGCATTTTCAGAAGTATAAATTCCTATCTGCAGAAAGGAAATCAACCTGTTTACTTATTTTTCAAATGATTGTCTCTATTTCTTTCACTTTTCACTACACTTACCTTGAACCCTTTCCCAACACCCAAATGGAATTTTGATTCTGTTTCAACTTCTCAGAAACCCTGTCTATCAACATGGCCCCAGAAGACCTGAGGTAGATGAGGTAGAAGAAAAGTTCTAGACTCAGGACTGGTTCACTATCTCTATTCAAAGAGCAGCAGATACTTTTAAGCAACCCAGGCTTGCACTTCCCTAAGTCAACAGATCCCGATATCTCAGCTACATGCATCCTAAGCGTCAGCTACATGTGTGCAAAGCTGACTGCTGGACTGCAAGGACACATGTCAGACTTTAGCTTGCTTTTTGGTCCAGTCAGGAAGGGAAAACAGCCCAAAGAAACAGATCTAATAAAGTAAATCATGTGTAGGTAAACTCCCAAACACCTGTCCCTGGACAGATCTGGTGGTACACTAAAAAAGGCAAGCTGGTAAGCACGTACTGGATTGCTGGTCCAACCTACTGGCATTAAGTTAGCACATTTAGAGATCCTTTCAAAACAACAGATCATTGTGTCAAAATTTCCTTTGGAATACTCAGTTTGGAAGAAACCTCAGCAGTACTAACACCATATTGCTTGGAAAGGTACCCTTTTATTGTTATTAGTAACCTTTCCATAAATCAAGATTACTGATGGCACTGAGTATTCCTCTACAGTAACTTGCCATGGTTATAGCAATCACATTTGATCCAGTAAGAAGAAATTTGTATTTAATGACCGAAGGATTTGGAACATGAAAGAAGCTTTCTCAGCTGCAGAAAATCTGGCAGAGATTCTGTTTTTCCAAACACTGTGTCAGGATTTAAATATCACATCACTTCTCAGCGTAAGTTTTAAGACCCAGACAAGCCAACTTTCACACAGAAGGAATCAACACTTGTTTTTTAATACCAGAGAGACTGCTTTGAATAAGCTCCTGCCAGTAGTTCAAAAAAGAAGCCAAGTCTCTATATTGAAAAAATCTTTTCACAAATTAATTAGCATGCCTCTGTCCAGAACAATGGCTATCAAGGGCTATGAAGGATAAAGATTCAGTCAGGCATACATTACGTTGGCTCAACGTAGGATTAAATTATGGCTGAAAGGGTAGAGAATTAAATAGTCTCATGATAATTTTTTGATATACACTGTAAGTACTTAAAACTCACTATACAGGTAGATAAGTTTCACATGTGCTCAAAACTGTGATCTTCCTGTGCTTAATAAATGAATTGCTAGCATGTCAAATAACTTCAAACAGAGGACACCAAGAAGACCTGTGATTTACTGGTCTCATGTGCCAACTAGAAACTTAAACATGAACAGAAGAAGATACTCATCCATGCTAAATACTGAGAAGATACTGTGGAACCCTCCTCCTGAAGGATTTTTACCAAAGACTTACATTGTTCATCACTTTTCCTAATTCTTTAAATAAAGTCCATCCCTCTGCAGGCAGTTCTTGTTCCAGGGATACCCTGAACCTGAACAGGTACCTTTTTGTGAGAAAGGAACACGTACACAGTGCTTTATGTGCACACATCAGATCTCTCTTTTTAAATTATCAGGAAGACTACCTAAAGATCAAGACTTAATAAATTGAATAAATCAGTACAGTAATTCTACCAGTCTTGCTCTTCAGTTCTAGAGCTTAGAACAGGTGGATATATATTTTTCTGTATGACAGATACAGAAAAACAATGTAAAGACTGACAAAATGAGAAGTTTACAGCGTAGCACAAATCAGCTTCATGCAGCAGAGCTGCAAGACTCCACCATAAACCTGAAGCATGGAAATACCACTGCAATTGCATCCCAGACATTCTTGTTTTCATCAAACATTTTTACTTGCATCTACTGTGCTAACAGCAGAGCAAAGCCATGCTACTATGGGAAAGTCCTATTTCATACTTTCCTATTCCATGAAAGACACATACATAACATAAGCATCCCAAACAAATTCACAGACACAGCACTTCCAACACCATGTACAAATAATCCTCCATAAAAACTCGCTGACTTTAATCCTTTGAAGACTGTTGTTGGATTATATTTTGGGATGGGTGGAAAATACATTTCAGTGAGTTTAATCACCACCAAGATGCACAAATTCAAGATCATCTTAGTGTCCGATTATCTCTCATGCGTTTTTTTTGCAGTCATCATACCAGCCATTGGAACACAGGCCTGTGCACATACCCCAACATCAGAGTTCAAATCATTTGGCCAAATACTGTACCATACACAGAGAAGTTGGTCATCTCTCCAACACAGACATAAAAGCAAAATTTTGTTTGAGAGCTGAAAGTCCTGAACACCTATTTAACAGTGAATTATTTGAAAATTTACCAAATGAAAGGGAAAAAAATAGCTGGAAAGTAGGCACATTGTGATGAAATTAGAAAAACTAGATACAGCAAAAGGAATAGCTCAGTAGGAAAAAGAAAAACCATGAAATGTCATATGTTCCAGCTAATGACCTAGGAAACTACACCTTGTCTGTCAATTTTGTATACAGTCTAGCACTACCACATGGTGATTACACCATGTTAGAAGAAGTAGTATTTAAATTGAACTGTCACCTGCTCCCCCTGTTTTCATGTACGCAGACTGGCACTTCTGCCTGGTAGATGACACGATGCTTCTTGATTGATGTGAAAGAGAGGGAGGGAGGTTCCCAATGCTAAGTCCCTCACTGTGCCCCTCTTTCAGCCTGCTGCCTTTAAAAAAGTTGGTTAGACAATATTCCAGAGAAGTTGAATTTGCTAAAATATTACTGAAAGGGACTTAAGTGTAAGTTTAGCCGCAAGCAGGTAACCAGCCCCAGTGACTTCAAAGTTAAGACATCTGCTAAAGTTCATTTGGGAATTATGTCAAAGAAAAAAGAAGAACAAAAAGGAAGGAAGTGACCTACTTGAAAGACTCATTCAGAGGTTTATATGTTCAGATTCCCTCAAAACAGGCTGACAAGAGGTATTTGCATATATTTCCATAAGTACAAACTGTGAAATGTCACACAGTATAACTCTTGATTAATCCATTAGGTTCATATAGACTCAAGATTTTTCCACTATCTTTCTATTCACTGCCTATTTCTGTTCACAAAAGTACCCCTCCTAAGTATACCCAAATGCTTAAGAATCAGAGACTAAAACCAAAATGGCAGCTTGGATGCAAAAAAAGAATGAGTAGTTTGAATAAAAGCAACGTGTGCTATAGCCATCCAGAGATCTTTCCAACATGTTTAAATTCCAATTTTAAAAAGGATGGCAAAGATCTCAAGAGCCTCCTTATGATTCTTCACTTCTTTTGCCTTTCTTCATCCTTTTAATTCACTCAGAAGCTGTCAATGAACTCTAAAAACTACGTAATAGAAGCTTTAGCAGGAATCTAATTTTGGTCACAGATAACTAAGTAGAGCAATTTTAGATAATATTAGCTGAGATTTATGATGCATTCAATATCTTCAGATGCACAAGAGTATTTTTGGGCATCACTTGGAAAGACAATATTCAATGTACAGCTGGTAAATTTTATTCCTTTTTTTCTCCTATTTCTATACATGAAGCACATTCATGCTGCACTTTCTCTATTTTTTTTTCCAAAGGATCTATTTCTTCAGCAAGAGAAAACACAAGTGTGGTCAAGCCTCACTTCCAAGGTATCAAGATGATCAAATTATAGCTGGTTTTGAGAGTAGAAGTTACTTTGTAACTTCTCTGAGCAAGATGTACCAATAATTAGAGGAAGACCTGCCCTCTTGGTGCAACTCAAGTTAAGAAAGGTCAGTCAATTTTTTCTGAACTCCAGGTGTGTTGTGTTTTATCTGTTCCATTTTTGTTGCATTATTACTTAACTAACTAAATAAAAAACCCCTCACATAATTATTTGCTTTACCTACCACTATCAAAATATCTACTCCAAAGAAGAAAGAGCCCCTATAAAAGCCTAAATCAAGTTCTTGGTAATGGAACGGCTCTTATTTTTATATACTTCCCAACTTCTGTCAAGCCTGAGAGCTTCCACATTCCACTCAGGCCAAAGTAGGGGTCTGTCAATGACTACACTTCTTATTAAAAGATAATAAGAAAATCACTTTGAAAAAGTAAATTTTTTGAAGTTTTTAAAACCTTTAGAGAACCATACTGGGACATTGCCTTGTTATTGCCTCTTACCCCGACAAAAGGATCAAACTGTGACTTTTACCAATGAGTGAGAAGACAATGGACTGGGGAGTAAAGAGGAAAGAGCTCTTTACATCTTTCTGAATCCTTGACACCACATTTCCAGCATGTAGTAGAAACTATATAACACTAAGCCTTTATTCTGTATGGAAATCACTGCTTGGGTTCTAAGATCTTGTATCAAGCTAATTTCACTTGAAAACACATCTCCAGTTCACTGGTAACACCGGATGATCTAGAACGCCTGACTCCATTCTTCTTCCCTGCATCACAAGACTGAACCTAGAAGCTTTAAAGCCATTGCTTATTGCTGTAAACTGGAAGTGTTTTCCAAGTGATACCGAATCTAAAAAACTGCTGGCTACCTGTAGAATGACTGCAGTAAGGGAAAGATGAGCCAGCTGCTTCAGCTTGTTCCCAGTTCTGCATATAGATACAGGACAACGTAAAGGAGGACTTTAGGAAGGATGTTTTTTAATCACAGCAATTGAGGCAGGAATGTTTCCGTATTATCTATGCATTTCCACAGATAAGTTGAACATGCTTCCAGGCACAGGGTACCATACTGTCAGACTAACTTGAAAGTGTATTTCTACTGCTAATCAAGAAGTTTTCCCTTTAGCTTCAGGCAACCACCTTTCATGAGCACAGACTAAGTTCAAAGGACTCAGTGACCAAACAACCCAAAATTCAAACTATTAGAATGTTCTTCCTTTAATCCCAACACACTTTATCTTTCTGTGTTTATTAAAACCCCACACTGAAGGCAGAAGAACCTTTAAAGCCACACTAAGATAATGGCCAAGGCTAGGTCCACCTTATACAAGTGTGGAAGCCTGGATCAAAAAGAACATGCCACATGGCAGCAGTCAGATTTCTGGAGAGAGATTAAATATATAAACAGGCATACAAACTCCAGTGTTTGGAGGCTAAACATCTATTTCTGCTGTTTCACCTAGACACATCATTAGGCAGAATGGAGCAACAGCCCACCAAAGAACAACCTGTGGGTATCCTGGTCAGTCAGACATGTTTCCTAAACTAAAATATGGGGAAATCATTAGTTTGCTGAAAACTTGCCACCAGCTCTGTTACCAAAACAAGAACTAGTACCGGTTCAATCTTCACAGAAGGCTACAATGCTGCACATATCACATCTCAGTTATCAAGCACTTCAGTGAAAATCCATTGTCAATTATTTAAAGAAACTAAACAGTAATCCAATCCAAGGATAAGAGTTTCTCATGTTTAACCAAACAGATCTCCAGTGCACACTAGCAATTTATGTACAAATACTAGTCCATTAAGAAGTTGAGACCAGTTCTGAAATGGAACTGGGAGTGTCTTGAGTGGTAAAAACACCCTACACAAATTACATAAACAATCCACAAACTAATTTAATTTAAAAAAAAATCTTCAGGTTAAATATTAGTGAGATTCTGGGAGATTACTTAGGGAAAACATCATGTATGCTTACTTTGTTTTTATGCTTTCCTAGACAGTTTATGGATGCTGGGCTTTCTGTTTACAGACAAGAGTTCTTTTTTTTAAGATACATATGTATGCATATAAATACACCCACACACATCTTAACACACACATATATAAAATACTACATTTTATTAAAAATTCCTTCTTTTTCTGTATGTTTCCATATATATATGCAGTCACATGCACGCATACAAACAAAACAAAATATACATATTTTTAAAGGGCATGTAAAAGACAGACTGTAACTTCCAATCCAGTACTGGTAACAACCCAGTCCAGTTCAACTGGGTAATATCCTAACACAGAGCAAGATCACATTGAACAAGAGAAAGTTCCTGATGCAGTCTTCCGTGCAATTAGACAGTAGGAATCATTTTCTTACAGGTAGCCACACCCACAGGCTAATGTGTTCCTGGTATTATTTCAGGTCATCTCTTGCACTTAAA
Source organism: Cyanistes caeruleus (assembly GCF_971803275.1). NCBI lineage: Eukaryota > Metazoa > Chordata > Aves > Passeriformes > Paridae > Cyanistes > Cyanistes caeruleus. The sequence continues at coordinate 120,413,182 of NC_141701.1, forward strand.
TACTGGCTCCCTGATGACTTGCAGAACAGAGAAAAAGAGTGGCAAGTGTGTAATCTGTTCTATACTCAGGGATGGACTTCCCTTCAAGTAAGACCTTCAAGTCTTACGCCTTTAGCATTATCAGTCATTCTGCTCTCTTGGTTTTCAATCCCCTCTGCAAAGCTATCAGATCTTTTTGGAAGCTGCTAAGTTGCAGGCCCAGGGCAATTACATAAGATGTTATTTTAGTCGTGAACAAGGCATTAAATTTTGGAATCTGCTGCTGTTGTGCATTAGCACAATGAATTCTTCACCAGTTTTTGGATAATGATGTCTAGGCACTTGGGGACCATGTTATGCTTCTTTATCCCTATCTGGAAGCTGAATTTAAGGCTATCCAGACACTAATTTTTCTGGCCCCAGCTTCTTCTCATCAAGAGACATCCATGTCTTCATCTTCTTGAAAATCTGCTCAGAGATAGCATTAATAGGAACTCCTGATAGATTCTGCATGCTTTCATACACTGCACTGTATTGTTATATGTTAGAAAAAAGAGCTGGATGGACCTTCAGTCTGACAGTTCTTATTATTTGAAAACCTACTGTATTGGATAGGACCCAGATTTCAGGTTTGCAAAGGTTTATGTGTTATGTAGCTAGGCTGTAGGATTTCACTGACAACACAAGTAACAACTTTAACCCTTTAACATTGTATTTACTTTTGCATTACGACATAATACTTCTGCACTTTGATACCAGATGTCAACTACAGAACTAAAATGACTACCTCTACAGATATCCTGGCTAGTCCTGTATTCACCAACAGGTGAATTCACCAACACCAACAGGAAATCATATTCTGAGACCTCAAAACACCAAAGATTTCCTTCTATTTCAAAACAGCACCGTATTATTATAAGATAAATTTACAAATTAATCTCTAGTCCTCTTTCATCTACTACTTAAATGCATTGCTGCTTCTTAAAGTAAGTAAAATCCACATGCAAATAGGTCATTTATATAAATGAATTTGCATCCAATTGTGGTTTATAATCATCTATCCAGACATTTGCCCTCCTGCTGAAGTTCATGAAGAAAACAGGAAAAACGTTTTCCTGACTATCTCCCCTGACTAACTCTGCTCCTCTGTTTATTTCACACTGACTGGCTTTCTGTCCAAAGATTTTATAACAGAGGTAAAAGCAGCAACTTGCTTTATTCATGAAGCTTACTGCCAAACTACTGGAAAGATTTCAAACCCAGAACTCTGAAAATACAGATTTAACAAAAACATTGCTCTACCTAGACTTGGTTAAATGTCACAGTTGAAAGACTTAGTGTGCTTACTCTCTGCTTATTAAGTAAATATTTCCAGTATTGCCAAATTAAGAAACTCTACAACTGAGACTAAGTGAATACAACATGAGCTGTATGAAGCTGAGGAGCAGAACACATACCTATCTGAATGAAATAAAGTTATGGGTGAAAAAAAGCTAATGTTAACCCTTCAAATGCAAGTTTTCTTAGCTTTCCCAGCCTAGTTGTAAAGAAGAATAGTAAGCATTAAAAGTGATCTAAATTTTGAAGTAATTACAGAAAAATAAAACTCAATGTATTAACTCACCCTAGAGGAAAAAACAGAGTAATCTAATTTAAACTAGTCTATGGCTGTCCAGAGAGATTACCTCCTGGAAGTACAGTAATTATATTTGTAAAGTAAAATCATTTATGCCTGGGGTAGGGAAGCTCAAGGGATTTTATTTTTTTATTATTATTATTTGAAATGTGTAAAAGCTTTATAGTGACATCCATAATTGAAAAAGAACTTTCTGCACAAAAGCACACATTCTGTGTAATGGCCTTCATCAGAAGTGGTAAACTGTTAAGTGTAACTGGTACAACTGTATCATACCAACTCTATTGCACTTTTCTGTATAGGACTCATACATTCTCAGCTAAGTAGCAGACAGCTCTGAAACTTACTACACAAGCTATTATTTGCCAAATTTGTAATTAGACTAATTTTTATAATTCTAAAGAAAAGATTCTCAATGGTTTCACTGAATGTTCCTTTATGTGTTTTCTTTGCTAGTACCTTACAAAAAAATTATTTAAAAAAACCCAACCAAACACTACATTCTTACGAGCTCAAACTTAAAGTGTCTTAGTTTAACAGCTCCAGTTAGAGTTAGAATCCAGATAGAATAGCAAGACCTAACAGTACCCTTCTGACAGTCTCACTGTCATGCAAAACTCTCAAAACAGAAGTTTTGTGTTTTTAGAGAAAAAAGTTGTGGTTTCTGGACAAACAAGGTGTGTGGTCAAGCAAGGTGTAACTTAGGTCTTGTCAACAAAAGAGAACTCTACCAGGAGCCAGAAGTCCATTAAATTAAAAAGAGACAAAGTAAAACAATACCAGAAACTTGAAATCATCTATGAAGCAGTTATCTCAGAAATTTCAAATTACAACAATACACCTTGAAACCTTCCACTTCATGATGAAGTCCACCTGCTGAACAGTCTACCCTTCTCTTTTCCAGTTCCTATTCATTAGTACCAATGAAGTTCCTCCTTCTGAAGGCCTCCGCTGCTTTCCTGAACAGCATGGAATCTGATGTAAGACTGAGAACTGTGTGCTAAACTTGGTAAGAACTACACATTTCTTTCTGCTGCTGTTTAGCTAGTCTGTGCTGTTTGCAGAGCTATTTGCCAAGATTTGACACAGTTAAATGTGCACGCTTCAATTCATAGCTAATAAATTCCATTCAGCAGTAAACCTGCCTGCTTCCAGGCGACAGTACAAACAGTCCCAGTAGAGACTGCACCAATCTCCCCAACTAATAGACTGCTGGATGGGAGTCATTTTTTGATCCAATTACAAGAGCAAGATTTCTAACTGATCAATTTTTGGCAATGGCGGATTTTTTTTATTTTTTTTTTTACGAATTTAGCCACTTATTTGTTAAGAAGCACCAGCTTATTTATGTAAGCAGTGTACTCAGCTAAGCAAGCTTATTTATCAGTGTACTCAGGCAGCCGCACGACAGGAGCTGGCTTCTGTCACTCACCGGCTGCGGTGGCCCCGACGGCCCCGAGTCCATCCCGGCGCCGCTGTCCCGGTGTGGCCACTGGAGAGCGCGCTTGAGCCACCTTTCCGAGCCGACCCGGCGCGTTCGGGCTCCGCGCTCGGAACTTGGAAATCATTGAATACAAAACCCTTTCCTGCCCCTTTTTAACAACAGCCAAAGCCTCTTACCTACTCACCAGCGTACACATCCAGGTAATCTCCCATTCCAATACCACGATTTCTAACAATATCTGCATCCCTAACACTTACCCGTTGGGAACCAGTGGTGTGTGTGTGGCAGACACAAGGACGGATGGATTTTTTTTTCCTATCAAATTATGTATCAAACTCAAGAGACAATTCAACTCTTCGGTGCTCTCATACCCCTTTCTCTTTGTGTATTTATGGCCTGTCCTCAAAACTGCCCAAACGTTTTTCCCCTCCAGCGACGGGAACATGAAGCAGACACGAGGGTTCTCAACCATCAGTCAGAGCAATTCAAGCACAGTCATTACTGCTGTGTGACCAGGTAATGTTACAGAAGAGCTGATTAAAACCCAGCAACACAAGTTACCTGTTTATCTTGCCTCCCAAAGCACAGTGACTCAAAGGTAGTGTGTCCATTTGACTCCTCTTGTGACAAGACACCTGTGAGATTATCGCAGAGCTAATGATGGACAACTCCTCTCACACAACAAGACTTACGCCAAGGTTGAATTTTATCCATGCAGCAAGTGGGCCACTCCACATAAAGCTATGAAAGAATGAAGTAAAATTCACAGAGCTGAAACCAGTGTTTCACTCGATAAATAAGCCTCAGTTGAACACTGATTTAAATACCACACATAGCAATGTACACCCAGAGTTTGTCCTCAGGGAAGATCATGTAAGGCAAATGCCAACTACATCAAGCAACAAGCTCCTGGAAGTTGTTAAAATACTACAAAGATTAAATCTGTATAAAGGAGCTTCACTGGTCAGAAGTGACTAAATCAAGCACTGCTCATCCCATTTTCCTGCTCCATACCAAATTTAGTGCAAGCAGCAGAGCCGTGACAGTAGATCTGAGAAGAGGGACTGTCAGACTGATTTGAATTCAGATGACTGAATGCCCTAGTGTCACACACTCCATGAACATTAAGTTTCACTTACCAATTTCTCCCTGCCTGCATGTTCTTTACCAAAGAATGAGTAAACTGAACTTTCAGTTGTTAATTACAGCTCCATCTAATGATCTGAAGAATGCGTGAGAAGCTGTAAGCAGCAGTATGACTACAGCAAAATTAATAATGTTCAAGCAATTTCTGTGCAGCAACTCTGAGCTTTGCTACAGCACAACAGCTCACAATACAGTAAACCAGAATAGCTTGCAAAGGAGAAATAAACTTTTCTCTCACTTCATTTGCTAGAACACAGACTGTCTTCCCAGTTTGAGAACTTCTGCTGCCTAAGCAGTTTCATCTTGCCCAAAAGAGTAAACTTCAACAGAGGATCAGGAAAGGCATGGGATGGAATTTTAATAAGATATGTAAAGGCTGACTTACCAATTGGCCCACTGACTTGTTAAAAAATAAATCAACATCACATAAAAAGTTGTTGATATGTTTTACATACAAACCTCTAACATGATCCCTGCAGTCAGATCTCTGAACAATTAATGATTGAACATGGAATTTTAAATTTATGGAATGGAATAATGGCTGATACATCTTTCTTTTATTTTCCTGATTTACTTGAGGACTCCTCTACCCTGTGTCACTAGCCTTAAGAAAAGACTTTACCCAATCTTTTTAACCTCAGTCTATTTACCCTCAATCTACTTTCCTCCATCCTGTGTTTGGATATTGCAAAAGGTATCACTTAAACTTTTCATTAATGCATATTTGACCAGTGGGTGGAGATAATTAGAAAATTATAGAATAATTAGAAACTAGAACTAGAAATAGTGGCAAACTATTTGAGTAGCCACTCTTACTACAGAAGCAATATTTGAATGCCAGAGCTCTTTCAGTAAGAAGCTTAAGTAAACCACTTTAAAATAAAAATTTAAACTTTTTCTTACATCCTAATTTTAATTATTTTAACAATACCTTGATAAAATGTTTTCAACCAAAATGTAAATGCTTAAGCTTATTTGAAATCAACAGTTGTGTCTCCACCTACTGGAAAGGTGAATTTAACTGAAACAGTAATTTGATCCTTTGGGATTGGGTAAGCAGAAGCTGCAAGAAGAGCAATGTTTTTGTGAAAGATACAAAGAACTTGTGTGTGTCATGTGTCACCAAGTTTTGTGTCCCTCTCCCCCAAAAACAAGTTTACAGAAACCTCTGTCATCTTCTGCAATAAGCATAGATTTCACTGAGTCCCTACTCTCCAACAGTTCCTTGTCAGAATGTAAAACCAGTCAATACTCTTAAAAAACATTTGCTGCTAATAAATCTGAAATGTCATCTGATTTCAGTATCTTTCTAATTTCCACCATGGTTTCATGAGACCTGGACACTAGAATGGGTTCTTTAAAAACTGATGCGTAAAACCCATGCAATGGTTGTTAATATGAAACACTGTTAGTATGAAACACCCTTTTCTATTAACCCACAGACCTTGAAAATAATTAGAACATGATGATAAGAGTATACAGCATCCCATTTTTCAATTCTTATTGTTATTATTTTACAAAGGTTGCAAAATTACTGTAACTTCAAAGACTCTAATTAACCCAAAATAGGAATGTAAATGTTTACATATGGAAGAATCCCTATCCTAACCTCTCTTTCTTTTTTTTTGGTCTCTATTACTCTTGTAAGAGTGACATCAGCCATAACTACAGAATTCAGGTTTGCTTTATTCTGAAAAAATACAATTTTAAGCCACAGGCTAGCCCATTACCATCACCATGCTTTGTTGTACGACAGTTTTGCTGTTGTATAACCTGAGATCCAACTGCAGATGCTTATAATGACCATGGAATCATAAGAGCCCTCTAACAGTACTTGTGACCAGCACATCTGTATTTCAGCCTGTCTCTCACATGTCATATTGAACTAAACTCACTCTTCTCCAGCACCCTGCATGAGCTTCTTCTCTTGTGGGGGACAGTAAAACCCCTTTTCTCTCTCACAGACTTGCCCTTAACCCCACCATCATATTCTACATTCCACACCACTATTTCCACACCTGTAGGTATTTCCACACCAGTAACTCCAATAGTGTCTGTCCCCCTCCAGTTGCAGGATGCTTCTAAAAATTCAGGTTTTTACCACATGTGCAATGCCAACCCTTCCAGGTTTTATCCATTCTTAGTTTAAGCACAGAACATTACGGAGAATTTTATTTTAACATATGTGAGCTTCTCATTCTTTCAGGTCTTGAGAGTATTATTCCTTACACATCTGCAGGGAGACTGTCACAATCCCAAGTGCATACCTGTCTCTAAAGAAAAAAGAATTCCTCCCACTTCTTCAGCATGAGAAAAGATTCACTGATCAGTGTCCTGCACAGAGGATCAAAGGGCACTCACAAGCCTGGGACAGCCACATCCAGTGAGAACTTTGAATCACCTGGCATCAAGTATGGGTTTAAAGCAGAACACTGAACCTTTAGAAAATGGCATTCAAACAAAAATTTCTACAAACAAATATATTTAGAATAACACAAGAATTCAGGGACTGAGCCACTGCACAAAGAGACTCATACTAAAGAGTCTTTTGCTTGTCATTTTGGTACTATAAAGTTTTCTCCAGATCACTGACCTGTTTCTGCACATAGAAATACCGAACACATGGACCTAACAGCAAGCTGGAGCTCAATGCTGACCGATACCTAGTGTTTGAGGATAATGCTCTGATCAAATCCTTAGCATCTTAAAATAAAGCCAAATTATTTGATTGATTACTTGTTTCCCTGCTTTTACTGTTGTCAAATATCAACAAAAAATGCCCAAATTAGTAAGTCATACTGTCAGGATTTCTGTTCCTTTCTACCTCCCTGAGGTAGAAACAAATTCAAATTCAAAAAAAAGGAAAATAAACATTACATTAAAATTTTATGCTCTAAATAAGAATTGTCCTAAAAGTCAGAGTTCTTGGAGATATTCATCCTAGTAACCTTTGTTAGGACTCTTTCATATTATTCAGGCACGTTTTCATTACTTCCTTTATTATTTTTCTTTTATTAAGATAAAGAAAAAGGAAACCATCATAATAGCTTCCACTATTTTTTAAAGGGGGAAAAAAGGCACAAGAAAGAGGTAGTACAAAAAAGGTCCAATTGCACATATGTTGTAACAGCTTTTCAGTCATTTTAGAGACTTGGAGTATGCAAGAATAGAGCAGCAGAACAGATACCATGCCACAGAGCTAGTACAGTATATTTGTCAATAATTTCCATATTAATTAGTTCTCAACAAGACAAGCTGAAAGAGCAGTGATCCATAAGTTCTAAAACAAAAGCAAGCATCCTGAATTCAAGGAAGCTGGATAGACAACCTTTTGGTTAGATGTCAAAGATTCCATTAAAAAACAAACAAGTAAATAAAAAACTCCAAAACCTAAGCAACAAAATAAAAACCTAGCAATGCTACCAGTGTTGTGATACCATACCTCAGTACTGCAGATTTTTCACAGCAACACAGATCTCAGGTAATTCATCTAGTGCAATACTTTGAGAACAAATTAAGGACACAAGATCATCAATCCCAAGCATTTCAAGGGAGGGAAGAGGAAACTAAAGATTAAAAATCCCATTTAAATGAGATCAAACTAGACTCCAATTGTCAGCACTTTATTTAAATAAGAATTTTCTCTATGTCCTTTTCAAGAAGGATTTTTTGGCAGATGTTGTATGGTCTGGCCACATGTCAAAGTGTTAAATGCCAACCACCTCAGCAGAAATAAAAGGAAACATTATGATGCTAGTGTCAACCCAACCTGTTTAACAGACACTATCTGTTCAGAAGAAGCATGCTAAGATTTCAAAGCCTCCTCTAGTCCGACATCTATTTTTAGCTGCCCAGTCCCTGTACAATTTCTTGCAGCCTCTCCTCCTCTCAAAGCCAAGTGGGAGAAGTTTAATGGATATAATCCTAGGCCTTCTGCCTCAAGATGGCCAGAAGATCTGCAACTCTCCTACAGCAAACCCATGTGCAGGGAGACCAGGTGTCAGAAGAGTGGTCAAACCTACACAGGAACCAAATACATGGGATAAACCTTCCCCCTCTGTTTTAGGAGCACACACATCTTCCCCCAGCCAGCAAGTTGACAGTAATGAACCACATAAGCATCAGAGCTTCACCAAAAGATACCAGCCGCCTCCTCTCAAACACCGAGCAACAGCCTAAGCCAGCTGCCTTTCAAGCCAAGACAGAAGCTATCCAAGCCAGCTTTGACCCCCGGACAACAGCAATGTCATCCAAGCACCTTCCCACCTACAATAATACTACTGTACATTGCACCTTCCTCAAAGAAACTCAGAGGCTACTGGCTTTTTTAACATGCGGTCTCCACCACCCAGCCACGCATGTTTTTTTTAAAAGCACTGATCCAGGTCGGCTCTCCTTCATCTCCATCAGATAGAACATCGCGGGAAGGGTGCAGATATTTTCCTGCATACGGAGCACAACACCACAGGCTGAACTCTGGTCCAAGCTCCGCAAATCCATCCCTGGTGTCTTCTCTCCTACGCCTACATCCACTTGCCTGTAGTACTCGTACAACGACCGAGGAGATGACAGCACTGCTGGAAACTCCTGCCCACCTGATCACAACCACATTTTTGCCCCTTTCCCCAGTCAGAGGCAGACGGAAGGGGAGGGTTGACTTCCTCGGGTAGAAAATAGGCAGGGAAAGGCCGGGGCAGAGATCAGGAGAGGAAAAATCACCCCAAAGGGAGAGAGGATAATCCCCGAGAAGCGAGGCTGCGGAGGAGCATAAACGCGGAGGGAGGGACAGGGACAGCGAACTGGGGGGATAATCCGGCAGAGAAGGGGGGAGATAATCCCCTCGGAGGGGGGAGGTGGAGGATCCCGAAGAGGGAGGGGCGGGAAACCTGATAATCTCCAGGAGGAGAGAAAATACCGGGGAAGGGGGTGGGGGAAGGGGGGTGGGCGGGTGGATAATCCGGAGCGGCAGATGAAGCGCGAGTCTCCCGGGGACGCATCCGGAGGCGGGAGAAGGAGGGTTAATCCCCGCTCTAGGGGCAAAAATCCCTCTTCCCGGACTCCGGCGCTGCCATGTTCGCTCCCCTGCAGGCCCGCCCGGCCCCGCTACCTGCGGACGGCTCTTCCCGCCTCACGCCACACGCACACGGGGCGCCTCCGTTCCCGCCGCCGGGTCGAGGGGGATCGGCCGGGATGACTGCGGGACCCCGCCTCCCACCACCATTTCCCCGCCGGCTGGGAGGGACGGGAGAAGCGAGCAGCCGGGCGGGTGAACCCTCCCTCCTCCGCCCTCCCCGCGCACGCGACCTCCCCGCCGGTACGGGAACTCACCGGCCGGCACCGACTCCCGCCGCTCCCCGTCCCCTCCTCCCTCAGCGGGCGCCGCTCGGCCCCATGGACGATCCCGGGCGCGCGGGGCTGCCGGAGGGACGGCGCGAGCCGGAGGTGCCGCCGCCGCTCTGCGCCCGCCTCGGCGCGCGCCGCCGGCGTGGCTGTGGCACGCGCTCCCGCCGCCGCTCCTCTGCCCCGCCCACCCCCGGAGAGCGCGCGCGCGCGCGGCTTCCGCGGCAGTGGCGCGCGAGCGCCTCTCCCGCTCCCGCCCGGAGCGAGCGCGCGCGCCTTTGCCTCGCCCCCTCCCACGCCCGGCATGAGTGAGAGTGAGAGAGTGAGAGAGTGTGAGCGAGTGTGTGAGTGTGTGTGAGAGTGTGTGAGGGGGCGAGAGGGGTCGGCGAGGGTGAGAGCGCGAGTGTGTGGGAGTGCGCGTGACTGCGCGTGTCCCCGCGCGTGCGAGCGCGTGTGCCCGCGTGTCACAGGGTGCGTGCGTGCGTGTGTGTGTGTGAGGGAGGGAGGAAGAGAGAGCGCGTCTGTGAGGCGGCCGTGGGGGTGGCGCAGGGCCGTGTGGGGACACGCGTGTTCGTGTCAAAGCACGCGTGTGTGAGGGCCGCCGTGGGTGTTGAGCGCTGGCCAGTGAGGAGGGAGCGCTGGCCCGTGTGCGAGCGTGCCCGTGTCCTCTCGCCGTGTCCCCGCCGGTACTCCCGGACGGGCTTCAGGCTCTGCCCGGGCCGGTTTGTGCTGTCCCCGGTCCGAATCCGGAGGGGACACGTGGCGCTGCCTGCTCAGTCGCCCAGTGTGAGAAATGCTAGCAGAGAAGTCACACATTTCAGAGGGGAAAGGGAAAGTGGGGAGTTTCCCCTGATGCGAATAACCTGCAAGACCACTTAAATGGAAATAACACTGGGAAAGCGATTTCCCCGCGCTTCTGGTCACTGTTTAAACATTTCGTTTGTCTTGAACGATGATTACAGAGCAGCTCTTGCTTTTTCTTTCAGGGGAGGCTCTCACCTTTGGATACTCGGGAATTAGGGAAATTTGGGTTGCACACGGTCAGTCCTGCATGCAGACTTCTCGCTAACTAAAGCTGGATTTTTTTTTTTGGTTTTCACCTAAGGGTAAAATTTGCTCCAGAAACGAAATGCTCATATCCAAAACAATCTGTCATTCCTCAGCTTGTTTTCATTCACTTATTCCTCCTCATATCGACTTTCCTGGAAATTTTTGAATCCAAGCATACGCTTTAACTGCAATCTGCATAATTCTGCTGTTTTAAGAATACCTGATAGCCCAGTGTGACATAAGGTAAACCTTCATAACAAGCTGTCTGCAATTCACTCTGGTTTTTTCTTTGGGAGCCATTGGGGAAAAGGGGAAGCTGGAGCTATGAGGGGGAAGAGTTCTAACTGAAAATCCACTGGTTACCCATTTTCCTGTTAATGGGTTCAGATTCTGCTTTCCTACCAGATAACGACTAAACTGATTTCTATCCAACAATATAAAAACCCACCAACAATATATTTAAAAAAAAATAAAACAAAACCAGCTGATATTTATGATTGGCATAATTACAGAAACTGTGGAACAGCAGCCAGCAGGTGAAAAACCTCTCAGATTGTCCAATAAAGTTGCATCAAGTAAATGAGATCCTGTGCACCTCATCTTAGGAAAACAGCATGTAAAATTCCTTTAGGAATTATTTTTACTTACTCTTCAAATTACAGTAGCTACCCTGTGCTGAGAGCTTCATAGGCATGTGGAATTATACATCCCCAGGTCCAAAAAGCTTACAGCCCTCCTGCAATTTCTCAGTAAAAAAGTCCAAATTGAACATATTTTTGGCAAATTACTTCACAAGCAGTTATCTTTTCCTTGTTAAACTGGAAAGAAACTTAAAATGGCATGAGGGATTCTAAGCAACATAATGACCTATATCACCCTTTCAGTGTTTGAACCCCTACAGCTATGATGGAAAAACTGACAGGCATAAAAAATCCTCACTTCCCAAAAAATGACTTTAGATTGTTTTCTCTCCTTTGCCTGTAATTTATTTTTTGGTGATACTCTAATTGAAACAGAGCCACAAAATGCATAAATGCTATCTCATCTTGTATTTCACAACTCAACATCTTGTTGACTTCTTCTCTTGCAGTTTCTGCATTTGTGAAAAATGAACATTATTCTATTAAGGAGAAAGGGTTGTAGCAATTTATGCTGACGTCTTTCATGATATCCTGACTGTACCTTCGTGGCCAATGGAAGAAAATTGCTTCACTGCAAAACTTAGAGGTTCCTTATTACAGTTCAGCTCAAAGCTTGAATCCAAACCTGTGCAATACAAGAGCCCATTTTTGGCTGCAACAGAAATATCTAAACATGAAGTACTTTGACTGCTCTACAGTCTTTTGAGCATCTTCCATTCTGGCCTCTGCAGCTGCTATTTGGCTATTAAAGCCCTCTAGGGAATTATGTCCCAAATGCACACACACCATTTTTTGCCCACTATTTAATCCATTTGATCCATTAAGGTCAAGGAAGAAATAGAGATGTATTGTTCTAGAGAAGAACTTAGAAATTGATGTTTACCCTCTATTAGGAATTATCATATCCTTTGGGCTTTTTGCTACTTACGTTCACATGCCGCTCATAGCAAAAATCCCCCGTACAAGGATGGTCCTTAGGACCCTGCTGGTGCTGTTCAATCTGAGAGCTTTGAACCATTCCCACAGTGCAAAAATGACCGTAAATCTCTTTTATCCATTTAATGAGCAATTACTGCACTTTAGCCAAGCCTCACCCTGTTCCCAGTTTGTGGCAGAGAAGGCAGGACCTGGCCAGGGCTGACTTATGTCCCAGCAATTTCTGGCCAGTGATCATGGTCAGCCAGGCATAGGTTAGAAGAGTGACAAAACCGAGTTTCTTTATGCCAGGGATTATCGCAGTCTCTGTCTAGCCACAGGATTCAGGCAGCGTAAGGGCTGTCTGGTAGGGCAGCCCCAGCCCTGATACTTTGGCACTGATTGATTCACATTCACTAGAACTAGAGTTATGACTCCACACAGCTTTGAACTCGGCCTTTGATGATACAGATCTCACTGGAGCGCTTTTGCTATGAAGTCTTCTCCTCCTTTTGTAAAGCTGCAGGGACCAGGGTGGCTAATGTACTGACAATTCTCTGCTGATGCTACAAGCAACAAGCTAGAAGCCTTTCTCCATGGTCTTCTGGTTTTGCTAGGGCTCCCTAATGTTAGGGAACCTAACATGTTAGCTCCCTAACCCTGACGTTAGAGGCGTTAGAGCAGCAGACATTCCAGTTTACAGAATGTGGAAATGAGGATGTAGTTTTCAGTCCCGTTATAGTTCTGGGTGTACACATGGAAAACAAAACCTGTAATTACCACCAGCACTTCCACAATAGTGGAGAGATTATCTGCTGGCTGGTGTCAACTGTGCCAAAATTTTCTTTGTCTTATTCTCTGCGGAACTCTGGGTCTGAATTCCGAATTCTCTATCACTGTTCTGATGGCTATTTTAATGACAGAATGAACAGTTGTACCCACAGAAGAGGTACTTCTTGGAGTTTGCTCCCCTTTCCATCTTTGTTGTGGCAAACTGGTGTTGAGTCAAGGACTTTGAGATGGTGTATTTTTTTTAGAAGGAGCTTTTAAGCTGATTGCTGGCATACTCAGCAAGTCCAGTGTTCCACACATTTTTGTTAACCAGTGTCTAATTTGGATAATCATTTATTATGATCAGTCTTGAGACAGATCTGACTTTAGAATACTTTTTTTTGATAACCACCAAAATGTGCTGTCTTCATGACCTGAAAAAGTTAATTGACAATGAAGTGTCAATTTCTTTGCTGTATTTATCACTATTTGGAGATCTTATGATGATAACTTGTTTATGTATCCATTGACATACCATCCAAAATATTTTTTACTAAGATTTTTGTGCCAAAGAAATGAGCTAGGGGATTTTTAATTATCACTATTTTAATTTATTTTTGGTGTGTAGTTTGTTTATATTTCTGTACGCAAGACATCATAGAATATTAAAAAAAAAAATCCAGCAAATCCAGCAAAATTTCTAAGAAATTACACCATTTTCCAAGCTATGAGTTACTTCAGAGTAACTCATTAAAGATCACATAGATAATTACAAATATTGACAGTAAAATAAAAACAGTTTTCTTTCAGGAGCAGGTGATCATACCCACAATATTTAGGAGAATATTTACATAGAAAGGTGGTATGAAAATATAAGAGCAAACAGTACCTACAGAGTTAAAAGGCTACATGTGTAATTCCTGTGCTATTTTCATCACTGAGGTCTGTTTGCATGTGGAATTCAACTCCATAGAAGGAGATAATGAAGACAAATAGTATGGCTTTATTTTTAAAAGGGGTGGATAATTTCATGGCAGCTTACAACATTGGTAACTGGGCAGGCTAAGATAATAAGGCTAATCAAATCTCATGCTTCACAGCACTTGTTCCCTGCGGGGTCAGGAAAAATCTTTCCACTGTATACAACACTATACAATTAGCAAGGTTATTATTGGGGAGCAGAGGTACAGCCTTCTAAAGCAACAAGCTTTTGCCATTATCAGAGAACAGAGGCTGTACTTGACCCAACAGAGAAAAGAGCATTATTTTCTTGTGCCACTTCTGCTCCTCTACACTGACAAGAGTTTTAGAATTACAATTCTTGTGATTTTTTTTAAAAAAAAACATCCCTGGAATGTGATTACCTAAGTGCATTACTGTCTGAAATTTGTCAAAAACTCTTCCTCCTGTGACTGCTAGCCAAATTCAAAAATAGCTGTCACTGACTGGACACAGGAATCACATTTATTAAGCTGTTGCAGGTTGCAAGTGCACATTTCCCTCTCATTAGGTCAGTAACGTTATAGAATTTGCATCTTTTCAGCAGCGTAGGCAGAAAAACATATAGTCCCAAATGATGATGAGTTTTTAGCTAGGAGCTGAAATGACATATTTTTTGAATATTTTATTTGGGAAGTACCCTTCATTTTCTTTAATTGCCTGAACATATTGTTGTAGGTGTTCTGTGTGTATACTTGTATTTTATTTTCCATCAGTGTGTGCATCAGAGAAATTATATTAGATGCAATTGAAAATATTTAGCTATTTTCTCTGCAAAATTTGTGTTCTTTATATGAATGTGAGAGTCTTTACGAGTTGCTGGGGTTTTTTCTTTATGAGGTGGGGGAAGCATGACAGCAGAACAACATTTTTTAAAAATCCATATTATGAAAAGAAGTCTCTTTTTATGAGCTATATCTCAAACACAAAGACAGTTATTTCAGAAGTGCTAATTATTTTCAGGTGACCTATACTTGTTCCCTGTGCCCAACCTATATGCATTCTCAACTCTCAGCCCACACACTGTTCAGAGCAGGGAAAAAATCCACCAAAACACAATCTCATCCCCATCTTGAAATTTGGGCTAAATGTTGAGAAAATCTAAAAACATAAGAAGAGCTTACATAAAGACCATTTCAAGACTTCTTCACAGGTGCAAAAGTGCTTATTTTTCTTATATAAGGGACATCTAACCCCTTTCTTTCACTAGAATGTGTGGCCATGAGCTGTAGAAGGTTCAGTTAAATGAAATTGAATCAAAAATAAATTTTTCGTTTCCTCCTTGAGTCTCAGTAACAAGTTCACTAAAGGATGTACTGTCTACAGTATCCTCCTGTATACAGTTAGGCACAAATAAGCCATAGAGCTGAACCAAGAGAATGTTCTGTTACTGAATAGCTGGGGTGATTTAATGATAACAGACACAGCTGTTTTAGGTGCTCAATGCCTTTTTTTTCCTCATTCTTCACTAGCAAGATCTCCCAGGCTTCTCTGCAAGAAGGAGAAGTACCAGCAGGAGATGAAAATCGTGGCAAGGATTACTTGCAAGAACTCAGCTCAAGCAAACCAGATGGTTTGAACCTGAAAGAGCTGAGTGGGCTGTCTGGTGTCTTTACAAGGCTGTTCTCTGGGATGTTTGTAAAGTAACAGAGATCAAAGAAGGTCCTTGACAACAGAAAAAAAGACAAATTTGCACCCAATTTCAGTTAAGTCCAACAGGATGATTTGGGAAACTACTGGAGGGCCAGACTCACTTAGGTAACTGGGAAAGTACTTGCTCCAGCAAGTCCTCTCAGAACACATTTCTAGACACATGAAGAAGGTGACCAGAAACAGTCAGCATGGATTTATAAAGAGTAAATCATGTCAAAATCCTGTCAAAATCATGAACAAGGCTGAAAAAACCTTAATAGACTACAGCGATGTTTCAGACACTGACTCTGTTCTTTTATCCAAGTTCACAGGTTTCAGTCTGGATGAGCGGACAACCGGATGGATTGGATGGACAGGCCGGCCAAGAGGGCAGTGGTTAGTGGACCATGAGGACAGTAGCAAGAACAGCAAGTGGAACACCACAAGGGTCTGTTCTGGAACATGTCCTGTTTCACATCATTAACAGTGACCTGGAAGAAATGTCACAGTGATGGTTGCTCAATGGATTTACACACGAGAGCAGGTTGAGGTACAGTTAAAATGCTGGCTGGGAGGGATGCCCCCCAGGAAGAGCTTTGCATGCTGAAGGAATGGGCCAACACAAACCCCATGGAGTTCAGCAGGGACAAATACCAAGTCCTAAATCAGAGGTAGACCAACTCCTTGCACTGATTCAGGCTGGGGGAAAATGTGTCTGTGTGGTTGGGCAGCAGCTGTTCTGAAAAGGCCCAGGGGGTGTTGGTAGACAGCAAGCTGAACATGAGCCAGGGGTGTCTTCCGGCAGCAAAAAAAGATCAACAGAAACCAAGGCTTTATTAATATAGGAGGAAAGTCAGTATATTTTTTTTATATAATTGCCCCATTACTTTTGCTAGACCACATTTAAATACTGCACACACCTGGGGAGATTTGGCACCCCCACTATGAGAAAGACATTGAATGAAGTAAATCAAGTTCAGCAGAGGGCCACCAAGATGGTTGGAGGCTGGAGCACTTGGCCAGTGAGGAGAAGCTGGGGGAATGGGACTTGTTCAGTCTGAAGAAGGGATGGCTTTGAGGGGAACATGACACTAGTCTGGCAGTGCCTGCAAGGAGGTTCCTGGGGGAATGGAGCCAGGCACCTCAGTGGTGCATGACTGAAGGATAAGAAAAAATAGATATAAATGAAACCAAGAGAAAATCAGTCTGTAGACAAAGAAAACCTGTTTCATAAGAGGAAGTAGTAGAGGTGTTTGCCAAAATAAGTCACATATTCTCCATTCTTGGAGGTTTTAAAGAGTCAGCTGGATAAAGCCTGGAGCATTATGGTATGCTATCATAGTTGTGCTTTCTTGGACCATTAGGTTGAGCTAGAGACCCCCTGGGTTCCCTTCCTATCTGAATTAATCAATGATACACTGACTCAATGAATTCACAGGAACTTTTTCTACAATGAATAAAGGTCTGGTATGTATCGTTTATTCAATACAATGATAAATTATACTGGGAGCATGGACCAGAATCCAAGCCACAACTGCCCAGCTGTGCAGTAACAAGCTGGCTGTAGTTCCATATTCCCCACTGTTTGCTCTCTTCCTGGCCTCACCGACTGTGCACTTTTGGTTGCTCTGCTTCAGGTAGAAAGCTTGCATACTTGGAGTCTTTTTTGGCCACCAAAAAATATCTTAGTTTTTTTCCCTTTCCATAGCCTCCTTCCCAGAGAAAGGGCCCCCCAAAGTGAAAGAGAAGAATGACAAGATTGTGAAAATAATACTTATGAGATGTCTTGACAAGATATCCTTATATGAAAATAATTTCTTGGAAGAAAATGTAGAAATTCTCAGATTTCACCATTTTGTCTTCAGGCACACAAAGATGAAATTCCAGAAAAACAGAATACAGACATTTTCATTTTCCCAAAGGTTTCCTTTACATTGCCAAAATGATGTCATTTACACACATTTAAAAATTATTTTACACTATGTGATAGCTGTAAAGGGACTGTAGTTTAAAGAAAAATCAAGTCCCAAGAAAATTTTGTCACATTCAATAAAATCAGAGTACCAATGGAGAGGATTTTAATTAAAAACTTCAAATAAACTCCAGGGAATCAAATCATTTGTGAACCTAACCATATCAGAAAAGCCAGAGCTCAGCAGCCTACATGAGTAGACTCAGCTCATTTCCTAACAGTGTTCTCCTTATAAAAAGTCTTGCCAGAGAGATTCTGTATCCTCATGCTTCAAGGCCAAATTAATAGTCAGCTGAGCGCAGAAAGAATCATCCCTTACAACAGAGAAATGAACTTTATATTAGCAGCTTCTACTGAAAAATCCTCTTCCCTAAATTGTTGTTGTAGCTCTGGCTACAAAAGACAGCTCCTTCCCCAAACTCTTTGGCTGCAAATCTTCTCAAGACAAAATACATCGCCATTCATTTCTCCAGCTCAATGGGATGCCAAGAAAAAATTGTGTCTCCACTGAAAATCTAGGAGAAGATAAACAGTGTCAGTAGGAAGCACTGCTGCCTGTTCCCTGCTATCTGCCATAGCAAATTAATTTGATGGAACCCACAGGTCAGTCTGGGAAAGATATGACAGCAGCATCAGAAGACACTTTGCTGTCTGAATGAGGAAATAAAGACCAAGTACTGAAGAACAAAATATGAGGTGGTTTTAAAAGGTACATGGATTGGAAAGGAGAACAAAGAGGAAAATAACTGCTGATGAGGTATTTTTCTTTTTAGAAAGGACTCATTTTACTCACAACCATATTTATGCATCAAATTCTTATGACGAATATGATACCATGGGAAGAGCAGTTCAGGAATTGTTCTGCCAGTATTGATTTTACATAACTTCCATTTCCTCTTTAATTTTCAATGTTTGTAAAACTATAATATGTAATTTTAAGAATTAAGCCAATCCTAAAAGTATTTGAAAGAAATCTAATTATGGCCTCTACAGCAATCCAGGCTTTAAAAAAATAGACTGTAGGCACATGTAACACAATATCTCCATTTAAAGACTAATTGCTTATAGTGCATGGTCTAAACAGACCTCAAATCTGTATTTTTTGTTCCTGCAGTTAATTTCTTTCACAAAATTACTTATCATTTGAGAAAAGTTGGCTTGTAGGACTAATAGTATCCTTTTGTTCTGAGTTTTATGTCCAGTCAAAACACCATTTTTGCTGTGGAGTGCATTTTGGAAAGCCAAGGGAAAATACGGCCTCCTGAACCTCTTTGTGCAATTTATTTTGGTGAATGGGGATGGTTAGAATACAGATGTATGGAGCTGTACAATACAAATCTGTCTGTGGGAGCTACAGGGAAAACTCTCATTTCCTTTGCCTCAGACAAATTCCTGGCAGAGGAGGCAACTGAGAGCAAGCTAATATGGGGCAGCACCTGCCAAAGGTGAGGCACAGGCTAGTTGCTTTATGTTTCTCACAGGACAAAGGCTGTTGGCAGGGTTGATTTTCTGTTCATTGGCTAAACTCTCTCATGCAAGATATTGCTCTTGCACATTACCTAGGAAATACAGTAGAATTTCCATCATCATCATCATCGGTCTTTGAAAACCTTCAGACCCTCACAGGTATGGTTCTTCTTGCCTTGACAACAGGGACAAGGACTGTTTGGTGTTTGGCTGTTTGGACCTTTGCATTCCTAGTTCTCTGTCACTTATAAAGAATCATTTATAAACCAAAAGGAAGTTGTTTATACAGTGTTTTACATTGCACTGGATTATTAAAATATCTTCTATGATCTTTTGTACAAAGTAAATATTTTGAAGAAGCTGTAATATATAAAAGTACTAATTTTTTTACAGTATTTATCAACAGTATACCCTTTGCCTTCTTGTTTTTCAGACTCATCTACTTACATTTAAGAGCCATAAAGGAAGGATTATTTCCATTCTGTGTCTGAACATTGCTTAATCTATTAAAATTCCACTTCTTGTTGGCCTCTAGGCACTGCCATGAATAAAACTAGCAAAAATAGTAAATTATGATTTCTAGTTTTTATAAATATTACATACAGGGTCCTCATTTTTGTTTTGACTTTAGATTTTAGCAGACCCCCTCCTAGGTATTCCAGAGGATTTTTATGCCTTTCAAAAGCTGTGTACACATCACAGGGCTTCTTCTCTACTTCTTTAATGTTTTACTAAAAATCAAATGGTGTGAAGTTCAAGACTCTTTATTAAAGCAAAATTTAGAAGCAGCAATGCCAGGAATACACAGCTGAATTAGTCCTGTCAGACAAGAGTAAAAATCCTTTTTTTTCTGTTAACAGACTACCACAGATTTTTAGTAGCACTTCTTTCTTATCTGGTTTCTACTCATTAAAGAAAAAAACCCAAAGCAAACAAAAAATAAATAAGTCTTCCATCAAAATTGGAAGTTGGCAGCAGTAGTTTCCCAGGCATAAGATTACTCAAAACAAAAGTAAATAATACTAGGTAGCTGCCTGCAACCTAGTAGTATTGGACTTCAACCTACTAGGGACCAAATTACTTTATAAACTCTCATACATGTTCTGCAGTGATACTATCTATTTGTCTATTAGTCAATCACTGGAATCTGGAGGGGAGAAGGGAGAAGGAAAGAGGACATGCCATCGATATTCAACAGTGCACAGCTGTTTCAGAAAAAAAAAATAAGAGAAGTAAAGGAAATATGCAGCTCTAGGCTGAATTTTCGAAGGTGGTGTACACAGAATTTGGCCAGGTCACAAGGCCATGTGATTTCTTCTAATCACAATCTGATTGTTGTTTCAGGTTTCTGAATTTATATCTCATCTAGATTCCTATCTGTGCGCTCAAAGGCAGGACAAAATTGACTTATGGCAAGGCCAGGTACAAGCATTCTACACATGCATCCACTCTCAAATCACCAGTACCATTGCTCACAAGAGTTCATGTTTACACACACTACTGCTGGTAAAGCCAGTGGTTGGGGTTGTGTGACTGCTTACATGCTCATTCCTCAAGCTGGAAATTAATTGCATTTAATTAAATGTAAAGTAGTCAATGTCAAAATCAGACTTACAATGCCAAACCCCAAATGCAGGTATCAGCTCTTAAAAAAACTGAAGTAAGTTCTTAGAGGTTTGAATCCATCCAAGGCTCATATTCTTTCCCCAATGAAGGCTGACCTCTGCCACTTAGAGAAAATACAGGCCTTTTCTGTGCCCTTCAACAGTCTCAGGAGTAAGCCAACTTTAGAAAGAAAGGGGTGTCAAATCATCATAGGGAATATGGCATAAATTATCCCTTCCAGGGTGAGAAATGTTTCTATCTTGAACAAAAGGCCAACACAGAGCTGTCAGTCCCTACTGGGGATCCATCCTGTTGCCACAATATGCAGCTGTCTTCTCTCTTTCACTCAGAGAAGCAGAAGGGAGCATATGGTTTTGTACATTTATCTTCTGTGGCATGACCTTTTTACCTCTGCATAAGGGAAAAGGAATGTTGAGAAAATCCTACCTTTTTAGTGCTGTATTAATCACTGAGTGCAAATTCGCAATCATCTAAACTAAACACTTGAGTTTGACTTCTATTTAACAGAAATCTTAGCCCAGCAAATATGATTTCTGATTATCACTTACATTTTCAGGGTACTGTATTAAAATGACAGCTGTAAAATATCATTATAGAGTGCACTAGAAACCCTCTCCTTTTATTGCAATCTATTTTTTTCCATAAATAGGAGAATGAAGTCATTGAAATAGATATCATTAAAATGGATGTTTATTGATAAATATTACAGAATCAAATTACTATAGGAGTAGCACACAATAAGACATATATTACTTGACCATTAGTTAATACAGTTTTGGGTAGCTGAAGTTTGCCAATCTGGAGCTTTTTGAAGCACAGTAGGTGCATTTTAATAGGCCATTAAAACATGGCATCTTGTGTCTTTCTGCAGTATATTATGGAGTGAAACAAGCTGCATTTCACTGAGAACATATTGCCTGCTTCTGGCCTAAAAAATGGATGAGAGCACTGTGTTCCATACATGTTGGGAGAACTGGCAAATTGTGGCATTTCTCCCTGATGACACAGAACTTCATGGAGAGTTGTGAGTCATACGAGGTAGGAATCTTGCCTAAACTAAGACATTTTTGACACCGCAGGCAGCCTGTGTGGTGTCCAGCTGTCTCTCCAGAAGGTGCCAGCCTTTTCTAGATCTTCCTTCAGCTTCACTGCCATTTCTACACAGATGTCTTACATATTTGATATCATCTGGTGGATTTCATATGCCGGCTTGTTGGCATATGAATGACTGCCGTTGCAACATCTACCTCCCATAATAAAGCAGCTAGACTAGTACATAAATACTTCAGCCATGAGCTAGGGGTAGAAAGACATATGGATATTCAGGTGGATAGGTAAGCTCTCTCCAGACTTTCCATGGAGCTTTGCTGTTGAGGTATTCTCGTTCTTCCCAGATGATAGGAGATAAGTAACTGGGTTGCTCTTGGTGCAGCTGAGTTGGCTTAGTCAGCTGATGCATTTCTCACCAAGACCTTCTGCTGCCTCAAAGATTAGTTCCTTCAAGGCCTTCTCCCTGAGCTCTTTGGCTCTTCTTCAGAAGGGGCAGAACTAAGAACAACTGCCTATCAACACCTCACAAAACTTCTCAAGTATGTCAAGTATCCTCTCTGTGGATATCTGACAATGACAGCAGTTTCAACCCAATGCATTGAGGTTTCCTCTTCCAGTCATGATTCAGTCACTCTTATCAGAGTTCAGAATTACATTGCCACAACTACTGTAGATACTGGAAAGAAGGGAAAAAACAGATTAATTAATCCAGAACAGATTAATTTAGAAATGTTCTAAATGTACCTGTTACTCTATTGGTCTCAATATATATTTTTTTGGTTTAATGTATGAACTTTTACATGTTTATATTTGTCTCTAGTCTTTTATCAGATCTTAATGAGCATATAACGATAAATTATCCCAAACTTGTATGCTGTGATAACTTAAAAGTATGGCAAGGCTTTTGAGTTTTCTAGTGCATTAAAAAAAGATTACATTAGTGCTTCAAAAATAGAGTGAAGTAAATAAGTTCTGACAGTATAAAGAAATGTTGGAGAGAATAGAATCAAGTTAGTAAAAGAGCATCTATGTTTATTCAGAACAGAGTTTGATGTGCTAACTGTTAAACATTAATGTATTATCTTGATGGATTTTGTACCTACACACTTTAACATCACAGACAAAAAAGCTTTAAAAATAGCTCACTGTAATATGTGCTTCGTTTATTAAAAATGTATGGGCAAAATAGATTGCATTTTTCATCATCTTCACATTCTTGTCATTGTTCTCACAGTGAAAATCACAAATTCTGTTTTGAAGCTGAAAATGAATTGCAGTTGTCATTAAATGTGGGTGTTTACAGATGTTATTAATTGACAAAATAGTACACTGTTCCAGCAAGAGAATGCTTCATTTATACTCTAGAGAGCTGAAAGCTACCCTAAGAAGGAGAGAAGAGCACTTAGCAGCTTTTGAGACATGAAGAACATGGCACATGGACATTATCTGTTTCTTGCCTTTGCCTTTTTTATTGATAACTTGCAATAGTTTTTACTGTGTTTCAAATGTCTTCTGTCAAATTTTGCCAATAACTGGCAGCCAAAACATGGTTCTAATCCTTCTGATTTTATCATACCTTTTATGAAGTCCTGAAAATTATGTAGATGATGAGATGAACAGCATCCAAAAGCTTCTACACCTTGTGTTCCCCTTCTAATTCTGCTAGTGGCCTGATTCACAGAGTCACAAAATTTCAATCAGCTTTCATTAAATTCAGTAGGAGATTCAAACTCCATCCATTTTTCAGGATCAGGAAATTAATTTCTACCAGAAATATTTTATGCAAAATATATCTGCTCTAAAAAAAAAATCTTTCCTATTTGAGAAGCATTTTGCTCCCAAATTTTTTTAACTGCTTTGAATCAATGAAAATCAGAATTAACACTTTTAAATTATGATAGGAATCTGAAGGCAGGACTGGCCTGTAATTACCTTGCTCATTCCAAAATAATCTGAGTCTTAATAACACAAAATTAACTGTTCTCTTTCAGGAATCAAAATACTGGTGATTAAGACAGACATTCCAATTAAACAAGTATGTATGTAGCTTCTGGCAGGTAACAGAAAATAGGCAAAGTACAGAATGAACAATGCCTATATTTAATTTTCAAATTAGCCTGTTAAAATTTTTCAAAATGTTTTTGTTGTTTTAATAAGAAAATATAGAATGCATCTTGTGGTCAAAGCATTAACCTTTAATTCCCTAGTATGGTATCCTAAGCCAACATATTTGAGTAGTAACATTTCTTATTCTCTATATATTTCAGTAGCACCAAATAGTATGACTGTGACAAAAACATATACCAAGATGTCCCTCACAATTTTTTCTAATATGTGTTTTTTGTTGTGTCTTACTACTTTTTGAAAGAGAGATATAAAGGGAAAAAGTGGTCTATATAAAAATAACCAAAAGAATAAGAAAAATATGATACTGCAGCTGAGATGTATAGCTCATATCTGCACTGCTTCACACTGCAGAACCACTTTCCAGCATCATGGTGTTTTATAAATATGTGTTTGACAGCTCAGTAGCAAAGTATATTCCCACTTTGGGTGGAACATTGCAATTCTGCAGGATGTTGATTCATTGTGAGTTAGTCCAGTTGGCAAGTTAATTAATGTCAGTCAAAAAGAGGAGTTATAAATATCTCCATACACTATGCTCTTCCTTTTGCTTCTTCAGTCCCACTACATGTGATGGTTTTGACCCAAGCCTGATCATTAGGTTAGCTTGAATTGTGTCTTGCTTAAGCTGATCTTTTAAACAGTTAACCCCTGCTTTAGCACGGCAGCTCCTTACTGAAGGACACCTCAAAGCACAGCCCTTTGAGGCTCAGCAGGAGCTCACAGGCAGATGGTGATTGCTTTTGTGCTGAAAAATGCTTGAAAACAATCACACAACAGAATGCTTAAACTAAGATTTCACCTTAGTCACGCTGTATTTCTTACAGAATTCTTCAAAAATATTTTCCAAATTGGGGGTCTGCTGAACATTGCCAGGAAATGGGTCTATTGGGTTTGCAAAATGCTGGAAAAAAAGGTGATTGCACCAGAGCAGACTATTCTTCTCAGATGAGATGGCAGCAGCCCAGTGCTTGTAGGGCTGGACAGGGAGAAGCACTGCAATCATGTTTGTGCAGCAGCACTGCAAATATCTTCTATTTGCATTTGACAGTTTGCAGGTCCTTGGTCTGTACAAACATCTGCAGTGTACATCACTCTGTCCCCCAAGGGAGTAGGTACCAGCTGACAGCTCTACAACTGCACCCTGAGCTCGGCCAGTTTGGGGGCTTTGATTCAGCTTTGCTGAAAGTGACCACTGAAGTCCTCCTACATCCTGTCTGAGAATTCACATTGACAAGTTTCCAGTGAGCTTTTTTTAGCTAGGTTCTTTCAACTGAGACTTTCCTCTCCACAAATTGTTCTTTTCCTGGTGTCTATGTCTTGTTTTAATGGAAAATACCAGGTGCTGCTCATGTCCCTGTAAAGCAGCTAGAGACACCTGGGCAAGGGATGCGAGCATGTGGTGAGAAAGACTGGGGCATGGCCAGAGCATTTCCCATCAGGCGCCTTCCTGCTCTCTGTTTACTGCTGCAAATCCTTTCCTAGCAAACCATCTCTGCCCCCACACTGACTTCAGGAGCTCAGGTGTTTATCACAGAGCACAGTGCTTATCACAGAGCACAGCCTCCCACTCTCTGGGCCAAATTCAGGCAAGACAGACATTTCAATGCCTCAGCTTAATTACGCACAATTATTTATTGGCTCCCACATCTTTCCATTGATTGTTATGTCAGAACCTAATTTAACAGCAGTGGAGTGGCAAAGAACAGAGGGCACCCAGGGGCTTAAGGCAGTTATATTGTTCTTCTAAAATATCCTGAATCATGCTGATATTTTCTTTCTAAGGAATTGGAGAATATACACTAAAATCAGAACTAAACATTTTGACACATGAAGTCAAGGAGAGTGTTGCCATCAGCTTTATGCCGCATGATTAAGCCATAGCTGGACAGCTGCTAACAGGGTAAAAAGCTGTCCATGTGTTAATACATTTTCATGACATCCAGATGTATACATTTACAAGCCCAGGAAAGGGCAGCCTTGCTAATTTGAGTTGTAATATGTCTTTTCTAAATTGACAGAAATGTTTCTCTGTCTGCTACTCTTTAATATGTGGTAGATCCAGTCACCTGCCAGGAGAATTTCTAGTCCTATATTCCACTGCTTGTTTGAAATATTTATGTCTCATAATAAGTTGGGAAGAGCTTTGTCAGTAGAAAAACATAATAAGCAGGAGCATACAGGTTGCAAATTCTAAGGAAAAGCCTAGCTTTCTTCTGAAGTGATCAACACAGAGCAGCTGAAGTCAAATTGTTAGAAATTTGAATGAATGAAGAGTTTTTCTTGCTCTGGTCCTGCAACCCAGGCAGCATCTTGTGGGGCATTAGATGCATGATCCTCCCACTGGAAAAAAAAATCAGATTCTTCAATGTCCTGAAGTTGAGATTCTTTCATTTGTACATAGACTGTTGTATAATTTTTTTGGTGCCTTACAGGAAGGTGAGTCATTAGGAGAAATGAACATGGAGAAGGCTTGACAGTCTGGCAAGAGGAGGATAGGAATAATGAATATGGTGAGGACATGGGAGGAGAAGGCAGAAGAGATGACTAGAGTGTTGATATTGCCTACAACTGACAGCCTCAGAAAAACTAATTAGGGCTGAGGAAGCTGAAGAATTCCATATGAGAAAATGGAGTTTGAATATTAATAGGCTCTTCTCTATTATTTTCCAATTTTAAATCTTTCTAATTTGAAGGGGCTTAAAGTTTGGGAAAACACATTTCCTTTTTCTTATGTCATGAAGAACAATGCAAGGATTAGAAGATAATAGTTTTTGCAAGTGTCCAGACCCATGTGTATACTGGGGTTAGCACATAGCTAATGCACAACTGAAGTTGCACTTATATAATTCCCTCTTTAAGGGTTTCCATGAAATTTAATGGTAAACTGGGCTCTTTTTCTGAATAAGCTTGGCAATGTCACTCAGTATTTGCCATCAGACAGGGAAAAAGCATTGTACACTGTACTTTTCATTTGTTTTGCTATTATGCTGTTTTAAGAATGATTTAACATTGCTTGGCTCTGTGATTCATTTGATTGTTTTCCCTCATTTCGAGATGAATCGTAGTTTTTAATCTGTTTGCTGTCATGTCTCATTTCACTGAAACACACATATTGCTCCTATTGCCATGCAAATAGGTGCTACATAAATAAAATGTATTATTATGATTATTGGAGTAAAAGAACCCGTAGTCATCTGTTACAGAGTGCTCTTTGCCAGACTCTGTTCTCATGCTCACAGTCCCTCTCCCCGCTTCTGCTGGCAGAGCTCTGGTGAGACGGCGTTTCTGAGCCATACCGGCTGAGAAGCATCAGGAGGACCAGAGTAAATGGAAGTAAATGGGGCAGGTTTATCTCTGATACTTCCACAGAATTACAACTTGCTTTCCTGAGGCACAAAACAGAGATGAGAATCCAGCTGTGAGTTTTGAGCTCATCAGCCCTCAGGGAATGGAGATGGCAGGTTAGCATTTGGGTGAGAAGCCTCCCAGGAGCACCCATAGCCACAGTCTGACAGCCGTATTCCCCCGTCTCTCTCCTGCACTTACCTGCTGGATGCTCTCCTGCCTCAGCTGCCTCCCTGAGGAGTAAAAGCAGCAAGTGCAGATACACAAAAGCATCCCCCCTCCCCCATCTGCCTTTGCCCAGCTTTTCTTCAGTCAGGCAGTGCATGGAAGAGCACACATGGGGATATGGGAAGCAATTCTGGGGTGGGTACAGCTTGACAGGGCTATGTGGTCCTCCCAGTCTTACTAACAACACTGCTGTAATGTAGTGAGGGTGTTTGTTTGAGTGTTTGAATTGTAAACTGAACTCCTGGAGATATGAATGTGACAGCCAGCCATCTCTCGCTTTGCTCAGAAGGATGAGGACGCCTGACATGTTCACTTCAGAATGACATCTGCTTGCAGATAAGAAAGCTCAAGGAATGTATTTTGGAGTGCTGCCTGCATGGGTGTGTTGTGGGGAGAGGAGGAAGAGATCTTACTTACATTCTATTAATCAAGTTGTTCTGCTATAAACCAGAATATATTTTTGTGCTAAATTAGGCCAAAAAATTAAATGTGTTTCCTGGATGCTGGGGTGGAAAGGGCTGATCTATATCAGTTCCAGGGGCTGATCTATATCAGCTCCAAACACACAGTGATTCATTATACTCTCTGGACTGCTGAGAGAGCCTAGTTAGCCTGCATTGGTTACATCTTGCTGCTGCTGCCACTTTCTCTGCTGGCAAACCCACGGGCACTGGATTTCCTAATTACTTGTGTTCTTACTGCAAGCCAAGACTGGCCATATTTTATAATGCTCCTAAGGGAATGAATATATTTGGCCTGTTGAAGCTGAATGCTCTCTGGATTCTTAAAGGTTTTCTTATCATTTATCCCAGCCACCAGCTAGGGTGTCTTGCAATCTGCTTCTATTGGATTTCTGATGACTACATGCAGGCTCCACACCAGGGAGCTTGCACTTACACTACAGGGGTACCTCAGAGTGGAAAGAAAAGCCTGGCCAGGTATAGGGCACAGGGAGAAGGAAACTGCCAGACAGCAGCAGCTCTCCATGATATGGAAATGTTATAAGGTTTAGGACAGGACACACAGAGGATTTTAAAGCCCAGTATATATTGTAGGGAGCATGGAAGGCAGGGCAGCTGCTTAAGGAAGCAGATTTCATGTGATACAGTCTCAGGGGAATTGTTGACTCTGAAAGAGGAATTAGGAGCAGGCAGGGAAAGAGATGGCTGAGGTATCTGGGAAAAGGCACAGGTTGAGAACACAGACACTACAATGTATGCATGCAGTGCCCTTTAACCTTGACCTATAGAGACTTACTCCACACCACAGTGTCCCCTTTCCTTGCAGGACTCTAACAGCTGCTGGTGGCACTGTCAGGCAGAGAGAAAACTATCCTGAGACAGTCCTGGCTGTAGTATCACATGTCGTGTCAGCAGCAGTGGCAACCAGTTACATGCAATGTGTTTGCAGAGTGAATGCAATGTGGAGAACTCAGTTGAGCGTATTGGGGGCTGGCAAGAAGCATATGGTGCAGAGAAAGCAGGAGACAAATGACCTCAAATACCTTTGTGGTAGTGCAAAGGGGCATGGGAAGCTGCACATCTGATGTGAGCCTGCAGAAAGCTGAGCCCACGAGGCACTGCAGTGTGGACACAACTGTGTGAAGCCAATTGGCAGGGTGAACTTGAGCGCCTGTGCTCACTGCTCCAAGCAGCATGGCTGAGTCACTCCCCACTGAGCTGCTCTCCCAGCTAAGGCTGGCAGGCAGTAGTGCTGGGAACTGGGTAAGAAACAACCCAGCTTCTTCAAAATTTGGTAATCATGTCAGTACTGCCTCAGTTCTCCACCCTAACACCTCTGCAGCTCAAGGGTGGCAAATTACCAGCACTGAGATCCTCTGCCCTTTTGGTGCATTTCTGTTCTGACATCTGCTGAATCCTTGAAGAAACGTCTTATGATAAGCTACAGCAGAAATAATAGTGTATTTTTAATAGTGACAGCTTTTATTACCTAGCTGGCAAGTCATCCAAAGCCACCTCTGGACTTGTGCAGGAGGATCAGAGAATAAACCTGCCAACTGACCTCCTTGACATCTCTTTTCTTAGTTAACACATCCCAGTGTCCCCCAGTGTCAGCCTTGTCCCAGTTCTTACAAGTGATCCTCTTTTAAATCCAGCTTTTCATGGCCACTCTCAAGGGTTGTTATAACTCCAGTGGTTAACTTGTTAACAGCACCTGCTGCACATTCCGCCTTCCCCGTCTCCATGCTGTGCTTCCCAGCGACCAGGGGACAGCGACTTAGTGCTGGCAATCTCTGCTCAGCAAGGAAGGGGCATCCCTAGGGATGCTTGTCTTGCTGGAGTGGTGCTTCATTCATGTCAGGAGCATTCTGAAAATGTACTGAATTTCACTGATTTGCCAAAGGAGAAATAGTTGTGAACTCATCCCAATAAGAAACTTTTCCCTTGATGCCTTGAGAAGGCTGACCTAGAACAGAGGCTAGACAGAATTAAGTAGGCATTTCTTGAAAGGCCTTAAAGGCCTTAGGCAGTAAAAGAGCCTGGCCAGGGCTACACCCAAGATGGACACAAAATGGTCACAAAATGGACGACTGGTCACGAGGTTTCGTATTTTTTATAAGTTTTGGTCCATCTGCATATTAGGCTTAACTGTAAATTACAGCTTCAGATTATGAAGTCACGTCCTTCTTGTTATCTCTCTTCAGTCCACCATTGTTTATGCTTTTGGGCCTGAAACTTGTCATGATTGTCCTTGGTATCAAGCTAGAAAAGGAATTGTTCTGTCTACCTGCTCTGTGAAGAGAGCTCACTTACACTTAATATGAAGCTCAAAACTACACATCTAGGCACCACAGAATATGAAAAATATGAAAGTTAAAACTTTAAGCATCACCCTCATAAGTAAAAACCAGGTCTTTTCTGTGAGAAATATCACTGCTTGCTTTGATGGGACCTTTAAATACAACAAGACAACTTTTGATGCATGGCAAAAAATATGAGAGAACACAAAACCAATGGCTCTGGATGTAGCTGGATGTATTGCTGATCTAGACAAACTGATGCTGACTCATTGCCAGCTCATGTGAACACAATCATAAAAATTTACCGTTTTAGTTGTTTTCTGGTTAAGTGAAAAACCTGGAAGAGTTGTGCATGTTCACTGAGGTGTGCAATGTCAAGGGACAGATCAGCAGGCTCCCAGCTGCTGAGCACATGTGAGACATTTATGCTGGTCTGAAGTAACACTTCCCGTCACAGAAAAAAAGCCCTTACATGCTACAGGAATTGTCTGGGGACTCAATTTCTCTGCTTTGACTGTTTCTAATAAAAAAATAGAATTTGATTTCATTTTGGGTTTCAAAGAATTGAAAGAAACATCACCAAGAAATATTGAGATAGTCTCAGAAACAGCCCATAAGTAGAAAAGCTGAGCAAGGAGGATTTGTAGAAGTTGCCTGATACAGACAATTCAAATGTCTGTGCCACTTCAGAGCTGAGCCTCCAAGCCTTGAGCTTGATGGAACTGGATGAACTGTGAGGGCAAGGCTTGGGCTTGCTTCTGTGCTTAGGTTTCACTGCTGAGAAACCAGGATGCTTCCTCCAAACTGGAGGCAGAGGATGAGACAAAATTGCAGACAACTGTAGGTAAGCAGTGAATGTCAGAGAGCAAAAGTGCAGCAACAATAAATGAAAATGACTCTGTGGGTGCACCTTCCAACTAGCTCAACTGCTGTGAAGCATGGGATCTGTGGAAAAGATAAGGGGGTTTAGGCAAGGGGAACAGCTAGTTAGTCTTGGATGGAAAAAAGGGGAAGAAGGCCTTCCTCTATCACTTCACAGAAAATTCTGCCTCTTGATGAAAGTGGTTATTTGACAGTGTGAAGTGCCTTACACCATTTCCATTTTATTATCTGTATGATTGAAGAGACTTTCTTATTTACAAATAGAAGAAGAAGGAGAACATTTATCTGGAGTTGCTGAACTTTTATTTACCACTGAATCTTAAAGACAACTTCAAAACTGCTGTGTTCCGACTTCCATGACAACTTGCTCAAGAACTAGTATATCCATCATGAAATACATGTTCTAAAAAAAAAGTCCTCTGCAGAATTTCTGCTACTTCAGCTGAGCAATTCAGACTATCTATATCTCAGTAACATCTGGTATATGTGTTTGCTGCTCAGCTTTGGTTTGTAAATATGTTTGCTCTTAGCAGCATTTGTTAATATAATTTTCCTTGTATGGGTGGATTATTTTTCACTGTGTGGCACTGTTAAGAATTTCCAATTTGTAACAACATATCTTGGCAGTTCTGTCAAAATACATACAATCATTAAAAGCTAATAGGTAACCAGTACTAAATTACACTGAATGTTGTTATGTTCTAGATTTAAGTAATCCTGAGAAGAGACTATTGATTTTACAGATCTGTGAATGTTCAGCACTTCTGAGACCTGGGTCTGTAAAGTGGTGTTGTTTTTATTACTGTCCAAACTAATAACCTTAATGCCTAAGAATTGTTCTTTCCTCTCTTGAAAATAACAATCACATTCTTACTGTGACTCTTCCACTCCCTGCCAAAAGACATGGGCGAATGACTGCAATTTCCAGCATACCAAAATTTAAAAATAGCATGATAAGACCGGTCTGTACATAATCTGTCTTTATCACATGAGAGATTGAAACTTCCTGGCAATTTGAGAAAAAGCCATTAATACTCATAGCCTTTTATTAGCCAAGCCAGATTTGTTTTAATTTTCCTTTGGCAATAGCAGTAGCTCCTAGAGATAGCACAAGCAGCTACACCTGAGCAGAATCCAAAAAGGACACCTTGCTTCCACCAGAGAAATGTTAACTCTTGCATTGCAGCTGTGAGAGAACTCCCAGTGCTTTGATGGCAGGGCAGTCCTCAGGACAGTCACACAGGAAAACTGACTGTCACTTGCAGTACAACTCTTATTTTACTCAACATAACTCTGTGGAGATTCACCTCACCTGCACCACAAACCATTCCTGAAAAGCTTCTCCCACTTTTCAGAGGCACTTTTCCTGGTTTATTTTGCTGGGAAAGAAGACACAATGCAATCTCCAAATGCGGAATTTATTGGTGCTGTGAAATCAGGTATTCATAGAGACACCGATAATATCGTGAGGCAATAGCTTGACTCAATTTGACTCTGACTAAGCCCATTTTTAGGTGATTCGTTTTTGAGGTCTGAAATGTAACATGATTTTCGTTCTGCTTGTCAAAGCTGTGAGCTTGCAAAATTATCCAGGCCAA